>NW_010368056.1:516422-535697 GCF_000414095.1 Morus notabilis | reverse complement strand
ACCCGTGAGGACGAAAAGCTCAAGAGCCCAACGATGACGATGAGAACCACCAACGGTGACGAGAACCTCCGGTTGACCCACGACGACGACCAAAAGCTCAAAACCCATCTCCGCCCATGATTTCCCTCCTTCGCCACACGATTTCCTCCTCCTCCATCGATGCACGATCTTCTTCTTCTCTTCCGACGAGCTTCCTGCGATCTTGACCGCCTCCTCTGATTTGCAGTTTTCAATTCTTGACCGCCTCCTTCACGACCGGAATCGTGACAGTCTGATTCGGAGTCACCTGTGTAGACCCCCAACCACCCATCGATAGGGGTGGGTCATGATATGAACATAATGGGATGTTTGGGTCTTAAAATTAGATTTAGAACTATTATGTAAAATTATTAAAATGCACAATATATTCTTTAAAATATTATTAGATGTTTTCAAAAATATATAACCAAACGGAGTTTCAGTTTTTTCTTATACTGAAAACAATCTCCCAATAAAACTACCAAACGCATTTTCAGAATTGATTTTTGCCTGAGATTAAAAATATTTTCATTTCCAGTTTCATACAAAAAATAAAATCATTTTAGAACAAATTCCAAACGCACCCCACATCTTTTACTTTTGTTCTTCTACTAGTTAAAAGTAAAAGCAAAAGCTCTTCCAAACAAGTTCTAAAAAGAATTGGTTAAGGCCTTTAGCTTTAATTTTGGCAAGTTACCCTCTCAATTTGTAAAGTTGTTACAATATGCCCTCTCAAACTTTAGCTGTATAAAATGGGAACCATTTTTTAACAACGATTGTGTTAAATTAGTGTCAAAAAAGCACGCTCAGCTACAAATTTTATCATTCTAATTCAAATGTAATACAAAGTTTTTGATATCTCAACTTTTAATCCCTTAATTCTAATAAAAAATTTGAGCTGATGTAATTTAATGGGGCACATTACAACAAATTTACAAGTTCGGGAACAATTTTCTAGAATTAAAAATTCAGGGAATAATTTGTTAAATCACGGTAAGTTCGGAGCAATTATGCCTCAATTGTGCCAAAAACCAAAAAAACAAAAAAACAAAAAAAATCTTCAGATAAAGGTTAGCACATGACTCTAGGCTAGTGCATCATGTGGTAGCACATGATCCTAGAATTCAAATTTTGGAGCTTCTATATTTGACAATGGCTAACGCCAAACCAGCTAGAAGCAAGCAAGGTTTGTTTTCTTTTGTTTTGTTTTTGTTTTTGTTTTTGTATTTTTGTATTTTTTTTTGTTGAGCTTAGTTTGTTTCTCCTAGTGTTATCCTGTTTTGGTTTTCTTTTGTAGTTGTATTTGTTTGTTACCAGTTTTTGGCGTTTGTATCAACATTCCCACTTGTTTTCTTTAATCAATTTCCAACTTATCGATAAAAAATAAAATGAATAAATTTTTCTAGCTTGTTCGTCCGAAAAGAAAAGACTTGTGATGATTGTGATCGATCATCAATTGAGATAACACATAATTACCATATAATGTAGGATAGTAAATCATTATGCTACAATTTGAAGTCCATACCTTGTCTCGAATTTAGCTAGTGATAAATTATATTGGTTATGTACACGGTAAAATTCTACGATGAATTTGTATTAAGGGCAATGACTAGTTTGGAGTGCATTGGAGGTAATCCGGTCACATAGAGTTAATCAAGCACATGAATAATAAATTAAAGTGTATGACATGACAGAAAATTTATTGTGGTTCACTCTTAGCATAAGAGCTATATTTTCGATTCCAATAAGGATATTATCCTTGAGTTGAGAGTAGTTCCCCTTTTTTGTATGAAGTTGATTTTCCATTTAAATATACTCTCTTGAATTAGGATTATGTCCACTTGGACGAATACGATCTGGACGTAATCCTTCTAGAGTATTTAGCCTTCCGGTTATTTTGGAATCAATTCTAGTTTTCTTCGTGAATTCCACTCGATTCTTGATGGTGGTTTTCAAATCATTTTGTATTTATTTAGGGTTCTGATTAGTCGGTTCTGTTAACAAATTTGGATTCAATTTGACATATACTGTTAGAAGATTAAGGTACGAAATCTATCCGTAACAAGTTCATAAAATGGCTTGATTTGTGATTTTAGAAAACATAATATGTTATTGGTACATTTTGATATTTCTTTGCTTATTTTCAATATGAAAGTTAGCAAATTAAAACTCAATATATGCTCAACATATAAGGGAAAATTTGGTGGAGGGCTGGTTTTGGCCATCCTTTATAATTATTGGCCAAACTTTTTTTCTTTTTAACTAAATGGTTTTTCTTTTTTTCTTTTACGATTAACTTTCATCTACATCACTTTTACAAGATTATGAATTTAATGCCAAGAAAAAAAAAAAGACTAGGGATCAATTGCAACATGTGAAAAAGGTAGGGAACAATTCAAGAAGAAAACTCCTTTTTCCCCTTTGAGACTATTAACACCTGAAATTTTGAAACTCCATACTATATAGCCAATAGAAGAGTTTAATCCGCGATGAACGATGCGGACAAGCAAACATGTAAGAAAACTATGCTTTACAAACGACATGACCCGTGAAAAACGACACCCATAATGATGTCCATTTTATGTGGATTTTCCTTGCCTTTCCGTTACTTAAAACTGCCATAACGGCTCATTTTCCGCCGCAGGAATAAGATATGGCGTCAATGCTGAGAAAAACGACAATGGCGAGAGGCAGAGACGAAGTGTATGTAGCAGCGGTGCCTCTGAGAGCAACAAAGGGGCCTGCCCAGCTGCTTATGTCCGCTGCTTACTCACTCAATCTTTGGGATTTCCAACATTTCATGGTTATTATTAAACCCCACTCACCACCACCACAATTTCAGGTTTCCCTTCCATTCAAAACTCTTCTTGGGTTCCTAAGATATTTCTTTAATGTTTTTTATGGAGATTATCGGTGTATTTTTTCTTTTGGTTAATTTCTCTTGGTCTGTTTTTACCTGGGTCTTTGGCTTATTCTCGTCTTCTTTGCTTCAATAGTCACCCGGCTCGTACATTTCTTTTCTGGGACACTGAAATAGTATAGCTCCTTACTAGTTCATATTAATTCTGAAATGGGTTGTTGTATATTCGTTTTGTTTAATTTGTACGTTCTTTTTCTTAATTTGGGTGTGGGACTTGGGAGATTTGAACTCTACACTAATGTAGCAACTATGGAATTACCATTAAACTAGACCTGTAATAGCTTTTCAAGTACTGTTTTAGTGCCCTGTTTCACTAAAGTCCATTTTTAGGTATCCACGCTAGTCGTATTCTTGCAAATTGAATACTTAGTGCCTGATTGTTATATACTTAAACTTAATTGTTGATTTTACTATAATATTTTTTTCTCATAAAAAAACCTGTTTCACTAAAGTCCATTTTTAGGTATCCACGCTAGTCGTATTCTTGCAAATTGAATACTTAGTGCCTGATTGTCATATACTTAAACTTAATTGTTGATTTTACTATAATATTTTTTTCTCATAAAAAATTTGAATTTCAAATGTCAGAATCAAGAATCATAGTTTAAGTATACATTCTAAACGGAGCCTTAGGGAGCTCTGATTATAGTTGTTCTGCATAGAACGTTTCATGACTGTCATCCCTTACAAGTATTAATATTTCATAATAAATGTTATGTTGGGCACACTGATTGAATGTATTTACCTAGTTACTTTTTATCTTTTTACTTCCCTATCTTGCGAGTCTCAATGTTTTTGTTTCGTGTAAGTAATTACTTTCTAACCCAATTTAAAAGGTCCAAACCAAGCAACCCAACCTAACCCGATGGAAACCAACCCACCCCGAGAACCACGGTTTGTTTCGGGATTTAATGTTTGTTGGGTTTAGTTTTTCTCAAACCGATGTCTTTGGGTTGGGTTAAAAAATAAGTCAGTCTAAACCGCTCAACCCAACTCATGTACAGACCTATCTACAATGATTAAATTATTTTTAAACGGTTAAGAATTGATGAGATACTACTACCCAAAGGTTTAAAGTGAGAGATGACTATCACGTCCTATATATAGGTTGACACAAAACCCTAAGTGATTGGCTTCCAAAGTTTAGGAGAATAATGCAAGTGTGCCTAACCATGGGTATCTACTCTGTTCCTGACCATGGCAATTCTTTATGATATTTGTCTCAAGATAAACTTTCTTTCACTCGCTTTAACTGTCAACCACTTATATTCTACTAAACCTATGAGATTTTATTGGTTATTCTGTGATAAAAGTTAATGTAAACATATGCCAGACAAGGTATCTCTGATGTGTGTAGAATTCTGCTTGTTATTTCAATGTGAACCTAAAATACTCTCTTTGAATCTCCTTTGCAGGCCTTGGTTTATGATTTTCAACCAAAAGATCCTGAAAGTGTATACGTAGCTCTTGAAGCTTTATCTGGTAGACCAGTATCAGGTTAGGCTATAGACTATTTGAAACTTTATTTGGTGCAAATTATAACTAAATTCTTTATTGTTAAAAAGAGAATGTACAACCATGAGGAAATAGCCTAGTGCTGTTTGAGAAATATGGTCAAGTAATCATTTCAACTCTAATGAGATTGTATGAGAAGGATACTGATGAATATTGTTTCCAGGACTTATCAGAAATAATCACTACATGACATGGTAAGAGAATGAATAATTCATTCGTATAATATGAACGTTTTATTACAATGTAAAATTCATTTGTTATATTGAGGTAATTTTTTTCTCGTTCATATCGTAAAATTTATGTTTGTTTACTGGTTTACTTACTTGCCTCTTTCTGTTGTAGGAGTTGTTCTTACTAGGACGTTATCTAAATTGCCAAAAAACAAATGCTGGTTTGTCGGACCTTCTAAAGAGAATGCTGCAGATAAAGCATGTGAATTCAACAAAAATTGGGAAATGAATTTGCGAGTTGGCAAGCATGACTGTCGCGATTATACCAATGGTAAGAACTTCCTGTCTCTCTGGTTGATGATTCGTATGAGCATAAATTGTCTTCTGAGGCTAATCTTCCTGGTAGGCAGAAACTAGTATTCTAAAACCAGGGCCTCAGTTAGTTGTGTTTCAAAAGAATCGGAGTTATGCTTGTATGAGAACTAAATGGTAGTGTCTGCCAATGATTTTCATAACTTAATGAAATTGACTGAAGACTTCAATTCAAAGTTTCCCTCTCTCTCTCTCTCTCTCTCTCTCTTCCTATCATGTTTAACGCTTTCTTTTCTCACTTTGAAGGACTGGTTGAGTTCCTAACTGGAGAAAAATATGTGTTGGAGCACCTGCGAAAAAGCAATGGTACTCAGGGGTAACACATGATCAATATATCAGCTGCTAATTGGTTACAAACAATGCTGTTATGTCTTGTGTCTTCAAACTAGGAATAATATCAATAAATCAAATTTCAGTAAACCAAATACTCACATGCTGGATTAAGAGAGGGAAAAAGGATAGAAAATTTCGTTGGCTTATTAAATGTATTCCATTTCTTAGATATGGGGTAGAGCACTATATGTCTTTTACTTCTTGCTTACATTCCTACACTAGCATGAGCCAAGAATTGCTTGAAACATGAAGGGACTAGATCTAATTTTCTGCACTGGCTCTGGACAACACACAAAAGTAGAACATAGAAGAACTTGGATCAACATACATTCCAATCTGATCACCAACCTTGAGTCTTCTCCTAACAACAAAATGTGTCACCCAACCAAGCTTAAACCCGAAGACACTTCCACGTCTGACCTTCCTAAAGGAAAGTTCGTGCCGACTCCCGGTGTCCAAATCAACCATCTTGACCCTCAAATCTTCTCCTTCCCTTGCCTTCTCGACCTTGTCACTGCCAATGCTGCACAGAACATGTTCTGCCTCCGCTCTTGTGAACTTGAACATTCTGTTCAACGCGACGTCTGGCTCAGCTAGGACCTTCCTGATCTTCCATTGGCTCAAATCGGTTTGAGGTCCAACGGCAGGGATTTGCACTTTGTTTCCCTCCTGAAAAGCGGCATTTCTAGTTCTCATGGGCATTCGAGAAAACATGTTATGAGGTTTATTTTGAGGTTGTTTACAAGGTTTTTATAGAACCAGAACCTTTGAACCAAGTATTTGTTGGCAATGTATTAAATGTTTGCTTATTCATTCCTATTACCTATTAAAGAAATGCACTTTTACAAGGTGTTTACTTATTCCAATGCATTTTAAAATTTAACCTTCTTAAAGCGTTTGTTATGATATTTTGCTTGAAACTAGGAGGTCATTTACTTTTTGTTTTTTTTTTTGGAG
Source organism: Morus notabilis (assembly GCF_000414095.1). NCBI lineage: Eukaryota > Viridiplantae > Streptophyta > Magnoliopsida > Rosales > Moraceae > Morus > Morus notabilis. The sequence goes on along the minus strand of NW_010368056.1, from coordinate 529,412 downwards.
GATTCAATTAATATTAAGATTAATATTATAGTAGTATTATTTTCGTTCTTTAAACTTATTTTCTTTATTGGTTCTGCCGGCGCCGGCCCGCCGGGGAATCAAGGTTGGCATCCTAAATAAGATTTTGCGCAGAAAGGTAATTATAATTTCTTTATTGATAATAGCAAACTATGTCTCTCGTCTATACTAGAAAATACTTATAAGACCAAATGTCATTTGGGTAATAATTATTTCTACGGAACAATAATCTGGTCTTGTCTCCTTTTGATCTTAGCAACAACTTAAACGTCGAAGAGATCATGTTGGCTAGATAAACATAAAACTTTTGACGGATGGATGGTCACACTAATCGGAGGGGAGAGAAATTGACATGTTTGCACTAATTGAGGTCCTGTTTACTTCACCGATTTGAGTTTAGAATTTAAATTTTGTTACAGTCTAAAGCTCTCATAAACAGTTACATCTAATTTTTTTATTATAGTGTAAAACTCTCACATAAAGTCACATATTTATTCGAATTAAAAACTCGAATCAGCGAGAACTAAACAGACATCTTAACTCGAATTAATTAACTTGCCAAATATTTGAGGATTTCTTTTTAAGGGAACCAGCAAAGTTTTTTTAAATATATATTTAATTAGTTAAACATTACTCTATAAAAAGTATGTAGGATTTTTACGTTACATTGCATTTCTTCTTGTAGCAGGGGAAAAAAAAAGAGAAACAAATGGATTTGGAAAAAAAACTTTTTTTTTTTTTTTTTTTGAAGGAAAAGAAGAACTTTCAAAGGGACGTACAAACAAATTAAACGATTATCAGAAAAATAAAAAAAAGGAAATTACATTTTGAATTCAATGTGGATCACTAGCAAAAATATTCTTTGGTATTTTCCAAAATAAATCAGAAACTTGGCTGGTGTTCAAAGACATAAGCCGTAGCACAAAAGTGATAATGGGATCTTTATCGTGAACACTTTTGTACAAAGCCTTATTTTCCGTGAATTGGCACTTGGCTCTACAAGTGTTCTGCTTCTTCTTCATCATCTTTTGAGGATTAAAATACTTTATATTGTGCTCTACTCTTATCATTTGACTAATCATCTGATTCTCTAACAGAAGCAACCGGTCCGGTCAAAAAGCTGGTAAAATGAGTTCCCTTTGCCGATTAAATTCTCAGGAAAGAGAAATCTTTTCTTCACAAACCAATTGAAAAATCATCTAGATAATCACAAGGAGAATATAAGTATGTCCTCTAATTTTGAGCATATTAGAACTGTAAAAACCAATGACTTTGCAGTGGTAACCGTTCTATTAGGTTGGCTTGGATCCTTAATCCAACGTTGGGCTTATATGTGAATAATTATGTGTTGCGGGCTGTCATATAAAGTTAAGCCTAATTAAAAGTGATCTAATAAGGTTTAGGTATTTTGGGCTTTAATGTATCTAATAGGGCGTGGGCCTTTAATGTGTAGAGACTTAATGATAATTTTTATTTTTATGATGGGTTAAAATAGAAATACCAAAAGATAACAGGGAAGTTATTAATATATGGCAGTTATGGTCCCCAGATCACACGCATCATTTCATTCATTCTGACATCCCATCATCAGAAAGAGTACAGAGAGAAAGTTAAAGGGTTCTCTAGGAAAACGTGTTGATCTAGAAGACAAACTGTACGACTCTAGAGAGAAATCAAGCAATATGGATTCAGGTACGTTTTCGCTTACAGATTTATTGATTCTTGATGATCTAACATGAATGTTCTTGACTTTTGGGTGATAGTTTTCACTAAATCATTGATTTCTAACATGGCTAAGAGAGGTTTTGAATGAACAATGTGTCATTACTTTACAATCAAAGCTGGCCTCTAGAGAAGAGCAACTACTCTAGACAAAATCATGAGAATTATGATTAGAGAAATATCAGCATCACTCTTTTTATTAGTCTCTATACTTATTGTTTGATACGTAGATTTCATTATCTTAGTTTTTGTTTAAATATTAATATATCATAATAGTGGAGTCAACGTGTCAAATAATGAATATAAAAGGTAACAAAGAAAGTTATAGAAAGAAAGAACGATGTTAGTATTTATCGAGTGATTATCTAATTAGACTGTTGTCTACTATTGCTATAGACATCTGAAATAGGACAATTATAACACTTGGCTAAAAAAAAAAAAAAATCCAAATATTTCACACTTATAAAAAATTCCAACATTACGCAAATCTTCCAAAGGCAGATCCAAATAAATGGTAGCAAAGTACACAGCAATTACAGCCACTTAAGGGACGATGAATGTGAAGGATAAAGAGATTATAAAAATTAAAAATAGAGGAACAATCGTTAATGCAGAGGAGGAGAGAGAGTTGAAAAGGTCAATTGATATTTAATTATTCATTTATTAAATTGCCCTTTTTTACCATTTGCTAATAGTTTTTTAGGGTAAAACAACGTTTTTATGTAAGCTTTGCGCTAATGAATTTCTCAAATCTTTTCGGGCCTAGGCCGTTCTCGATTTCTCTCCCGACAGTTCTCTCGTCCCTCCAACCCAAAGGATAATGCCTCTCCCTCCTTGAGGGGACTTTCTTTTTTTGGGGGGGGTTTAATAGGGGACAATTTATTTACTTATGTTGAGTGAAAACCAATAGTGGGAAATGGTTGCAATTTTTGTACAGTTACCCTTTTCTACTCTGGTTTTGTGGGACAAGAAATCTGCACACCCTTTTCTACCCTGGTTTTGTGGGACAAGAAATCTGCACTCACATGTGCTAAGTGCTCCATTACTTGCAAGTACAAAGACCCCTTTATTGGACCTGAATTTTCTATACCCAAAACTTGCAATGCAGCCTAAAAAAAACCTATTTATAGCGGCTACACTAGAATAAGTATAAGAAACCAAAATGGGTCAGTCCAATAATTGAAAGCTATTTTGAATTCCCTTGACCCTAGCACACTTAAAATAACCATGTGCCATCAAGATTTGAACAAATTTCATGTGGGAAAAGAGCAAAAATTTGGAACCAGTATTAGTAAGATTTTCATGTGGGCAAAGATTTTGGAGTTGAATTCTAATTTTACAAAATGGATGGAATAAAAATAGTAAGAGCAATAATATAGTAATCATGGATCAATATAAGAATTTTCTACTAAGAAGAAGAAAGAAACTATGGACATGTAATACAATGTGGAACATTACTCTGGCATGCAATACATGTTAGTGAGATGTGACATTTGACATGGGCTTATATTGCTGCAAATCGGATAATTCTCAAGTAGTATTAACCACAAATTTTTTTTTTTTTTTTGGTAGAAGCAAAACATTGCAGAAAACTGAAAATCTTTCATTTAAACTCTATTAAATGTCATTTATAGAGTTTCACAATCATACACCGCCACAAAAAGGAAAAACAGTATGTAAACCTAACTATTATAAAAGAGCAATGTTCCAATGAACAAAATCGCCAACTAATATTGCATACAGATTTTCATCCTAAAAAAAAAAAAAGAAAAAAAAAACTGCATAAAGATTTAAAAAAAAAAAAAAAAAAGTGAAATCATTTCATGCTTATTTCACATACCAATGAGGGTATCAATCTGATTGAGGCTGCCCACATGAACAACCGTTTGGAACCAATTAGGCATTCCTTGGAACATAAGATCCTTGAACTTTCTAGTATTGGGATTATGAAGAACTAAAGCTCTACTTTTTTCCTTGTACTCCAACAGAATCTCCCCACTCCTTAAAACACACAAAACTCTCACTGATTTTCCTCTCACTTTGGACACACAAAAGGATGGTTGAATAACTTCTTGTTTGATAGCCTTTGGTGTGTAATTTGCAATGACAAATTCCTTGACCCATGATTCCTTAACACCATACTCTTTCATAACCCAAATCTCAAGCTTCCCATTGCTGAAACCGAATGCTGCTGAGAGACATCCTCTCATGACAAAGAGATGGTACTCACACCTCCTCAAGCCCACAACATCCGGCCTCGGCACCTCCCGGAACTTCTCATCACCGAGGTCGAACGACACGACATTCCTCCCCGTGCGGTGCCTCCGCGGCCCGGTCACCCAATGAAGTCTCCCATGGACTAAGACCTGCGCTGTTGGCCACTTGTGAAGATCATGCGACACTTTTCCCAAACTTCTCCATCTTGAGCTTCCCAAAGTGAATACTTGAACTTCTGATGATGAAATTCGAAACCGATTCCTTAACCCTCTATATCCATTCTCGTAGTAGATGATCTTAACAACTTTATATTCCTTTGTCCTCGGATGAAACCCGAATCCAAACACTACCTCTCGGTTCTGAAACTGATTAGTCTTGGGAAGTTCTCTGTAGTCTCTTGTGAAAGGATTGTAAACATAAAGTCCCTCATTATACAATGAATCAGACAAGCAAAGCAAGCCATTACATGATCCGATGACATCGAATTCCGGCATCGAGGAACAGAAAGGTGTCTGAATCCTCTTCACTGCCTGTTTCTCATCATCCCTATCAGCTTGGAAATCAACAAAGTAGAGCTGGTTTCTTATGGGAAAATCACAGTGAAAGACGAGACATGGATTTTCCTCTTCTGTTCTTGAGTTGTACAAGTCAACAAGGCTAGGATCTTGTGTTAGAACACGCCAAGCTCTGCAGACATACTTGAATTGCACCAGAGACGATATCGGAAGCTTCGAGAGTATGTCGAACACGATTTCTCGAGGAAGTGTTTCGATCCTGCTTGTGGACTGATTATCATCTTCTTGCTTGCTTTTGATTCTTTTGCTTTGTATTTCACAATCTGAGTCCATAACTACGGAGATGATTGGTGTTGTTTACAGCATAGAAGAAGACCAAGAAGAAGAAGAAGAGGAAGAAGGTAAAGGTAAAGGAATAACAAGGCTTAAAAGATTGAGAGAAGACTAGAAGATTAGCATTTTTATTCAAAGGAGACGGAAGCTGCAAGGATATAGTGTTGGGTGGGATCCACGATTGAATAAGTCTCTAGTAGAGAAAAAGAAGAGTTGGTTTTTATCTCATTCATGTGTAGAGGAAAATACACTTCATCTATGCAAGCAATCTGGACCGCTTGATTGATGATGAATGGCCATGATTTGCATCAGAATTTAAAAGTAGGGTGAATATAGTCTCCCATCAATGAGCTAATGGCCTTAATGATGGTGACTCAGCAACAAACAAAGTCTTGCATAAGAACAAAATACACACCCTCTTTTGTACTACTTTGGTGATTCATCTACTTCTCTCTTTCTTTTCTTTTCTTTTTTTTTTATACTTTTAATTTTTTTAATTTTTTTTATTCAACCAAAGAATAGTGTTGTAGAGAGAAGCCAAAACTTTATGCACTATTGTAAAGAGGTGGTGCTTCCTTATACACATATATATATATATATATATATTTGTTTTGTTATCACATTAAGATAAGAGTAATTGCCTTGTAAATATCTAGACAAGTGATTGGTTAATCTTGTGGTTGGGTAAGCTTGATGAAAATCTTCTAGAACTTGCCCATAAAATTTAAAACAGATCAAAAGATATATGGTTTAAAAAAGTTAAAACTACAGATGACAATGTGCTTTTTTTTTTTTTTTTTTTAAAATACAAATACAATGTATAAAGAGGGCAAACATGATCAACAAATGACAAAACTTTGAAAGGCTTTTTTTTTTTTTTTGGTCATGGCCAGACACCTAGAAAGAAGAGCCCTTGAGGACTTTTATGGCACCCCACTTTAGGATATCCAATAAAACTTTAGCTACAAGAGCCTATCTTTTAGGTTTTTGGACATTTGGGGGTGCCAAAGTAATCTGATTAAAAGAATAATGCTGTTAGGAATTGTGAATAGCTCTTTTAGAAAATGATCCAATTAATGTGTTTTAAAGTCAAACTTTTGAAAATCAAGCATGTGGATAACAATAAAAAGAGAAGCCACTAATGACCATCTCACCCCCTTTTCCCTTTTCATAATTATTAAATGGCTCCTTTAACCTCTTAAAAAATCAGTAATTGGAATTCTGGCTAGAACTGTTGAAATAAATAACATGTATCTACCTTATTTGACCAACTACAGCCACTCTTTACCATTTTTTCCATACTTTTATTACATTTTCCCATATAACAAAAGAAAAGGAAAGAAACAAAGAAATTTTGTCCATGTAATTTAGACCCATTAGGGTATACATTATCTATTTCATTTATATAATCTTGTACAAGTAGTGCTCTGTAAATAAAGCACTATTTACAAGCATACAGAAAGTACATACCTATGTCACGTTTTCTTTTAATTATTTATTCCATAATTTAACCAAAGATAATGGCTGACATCGCACTTGCATTTACATTTCCATTCTTGCTTTATACTTTCTTTTCTTCTCTCTCTTTTTTTTTTTGTTTTCTGTTTTTTAATTATTTTAAAGACAAGGCAATATCTTATTTTTCTTTTTCTAGTCTTTGGATTTTCACATAGAGTTCGTTTTGAAATTTCTGATTTCAGGACCAGAACTTAAAGAAACAAAATTCTGTTCTCAAGTTGTTAATGGTTTGCATACACCAATGATTAGACAAAGCCTGGATCTTGGAAACACAATAATAGTATAGAACAAGAATCACATTGTGTGGTATCTCCAAGGCAAGTTCTCCATAAGCAACGCAAAATGGTATATGCTTATGCTTTTCATTTTCATTTTCATTTTCATTTGATTTTCACCATATTTTATGTTAAAAAAACAAGCACAACTGGTGGAGAATTTATAACATAGACAATTACAAAATTTACGTTCCAAAATAATTTTATTTTTTGTATGAAAATAAAAATAAAAATGTTTTCAATTTCACATAAAAATTATTTTTAAAAATGTGTTTGATAATTTTATCAAGAGATTATTGTCAGTGTAAAAAAACCCATTAATGTCTCTCTTTCTCTCTCTCTGCTTGAGAGAGGAGAAAACGAAAAATGACTAAAAGTCGTTTTTCATTTCTCTATCATTTTACACTAAACTAAAAAATTGTTTTTATTTTCGTTTTTTGTCTTTATTGCGCCAAACGCCGTTTTAAAAATATTTTTATTTTTTCTTTCTTGAAAAATGTGAAAAATAAAAACGGAATTAATTCCAAATACAGCCCATACTTTATCATAATATTATTACATAATCCTTCAGTAAGATATAAAAAATACTATGTCGGAAGAATATAATTTTAACGGTTGGATTTTTATCAAATTTTGTTAAATTATGATACTTTATTAATCTGATTTAATTTGATATTTAAAATTAAAACCTGAATCTTTTAGGAGGGTTAAAAACTCTCTTTCACAGATAAGAATAAATTTTTTTATATTCTATCTTAAAATTCTCCGACCTATAAAGTGAAATAAGAATTTCTCCTTTCTTTCTTTTATGGGCTTTGGTTGTTTCAGATGAATTAGGGTTTGCTTAACATATACGCAATGCTTGCGAGTGCAAGTTGCAATCCCCATTTTGATTGACAGATGAGTGGATTCCTCCCAACCATTGTGGCTTATTCCGTTTCTTCTGAGAAGTAAGAAATGAATGTTAAGAATTTCTGGAGAAACTAGCCTTGCAAGTCTTAATTAATAGCACCAATCTTTATGAACGACAATTGGTTTGAAGCTTCTGAAGCAGAGAATCTGAACCAGAGGATCAAATTTCAACCGTAACTGGCTGAATTTCTCGGAACACGCCAAACTTTATTCATTTTGATAATATATACATTAGGATGATCAACCACTAAATATAATAATTTGACGACGTGATAAAAATTTAATTTTATTAATTATAAAATTTTTTTTTAATTAATTATTTAATTTATTATAAAATAAATATCTCATAAATAATGATACCCAGTAATAAATAAATATTAAAATAATAATTAAAACTACAACCATTATATATATATATATATATGTGACATCTTACTTTCATCACCCACAACAAAAGAAATTTGGCCATTTATTACGTCTAAAGTTACACATCCGAACCACATGCTAAAAGATGAATTCATCTCAGAGTAGTTATATTTGCACATGAAAAATTTATTAATACCCAATCAATTAATAATCCTCTAATAAAAATTTAAAAAATCAATACTTATATATATATAATTTTCATAATACTTAATTTAACCCTCTCATACCTCAACATAATTTTAATCTTAATTTGATTTATAAAATAATATCTTTCAATTATATTTACCTTTTATTAAAAAAATTCCATTTACTTTTATTTATTAGAGAATACATAAATATACTACATATCTATGTAGTGAATAATAAATCATTCAGTAAATTGGGTATATCCCATAATCTTACTTAATCAGTCTAATAAGTTTTTGACATTTGAATGATTTATTTATGCCAATTCATTTAATCAAATTTCTCTCTCCTAATATACACTGCACATAAGGCTTTTGTACAGTGCTTCAAGAAGAGGGCAGCCACAACTATATTAAAAAGAGCCAAAGACTTTTTTATAGTGCTCTAAGGAGGAGGCATCGACACGCCAACACCTATATTAAAAAGAGCCAAAGGCCCTCTCTCTCTCTCTCTTTTTTTTCCCCTTTATTGATATTTTTTTAAAAAATCTTTCTCTCTTTTTATTTCCTAAATACCTTGTTTTTAAATTTTTTATTCATGAATATTTTTTTGCAGGTTAATTTTTTACGTTTGTGATTTTTTTTTTTAAATATTTCCCTCCTTTTACTCTTATGAAAGCGATTTCTTTCACGCGTTCCTATTTACTTTTTGTCAATTGTTGAAATAATTTTTTTTTAAATGTGTCCCTATCTAATTATTTTTCTCGTAAAATTCTTATCATATTAAAAATTATCTTTACACATATTTTTTTTTATAATGCTCTCAAAGAGCATTTCTCAGACCGCCACATGATAGCTCTGTCTTTTTTTCTTACTTTTTCTATCTTTATTTTTTTTTAATTTTTCAAATATTTTGTTCTTTATTTTTTGATTTGATGAATATTTTTTATAGTCTAATTTTTTATGTGTGTTTTGCTTTTTCTAATATTCTTTTAGTTTTTATGTTTTCTTATTAATTTAACAAGGTTTTTTATAATAATCTTTTAACGACTATCAATAGATTCAATCTAACAATTAACATCCACCTATATTAAAAAGAGCCAAAGGCTAAAGTTGATTTTTTGTACGAATATGTCCCTACTTGATCTTTTTTTTTTTTTTTTTTTTTTTTTTTTTTTTTTTTTGTAAAAACACCTATATAACTTTAATTTTTTTTCTCTTTTTTAACTTTTTTTTAACCTTTTTCTTAGCTTTTCTTTTATTTTTTCTTCTTTTCTCTTACTTATTGTCTTTCTTTTTATTTTGTTTTTTTTCTCTCTTAATGTTCATTGACAATTAATTATTTTTCAATATCTTTCTTCGAAATATTTTTTTCCTCCTCATTTTCTTTTAATTAAAATTATTCCTTTCAAATGTCTCCCTACTTAAGGTTTTTTTTTTTTTTTTTAAAACTCCTACATAACTTTAATTCCTTTTCGATAGGATTTTTTAAAATATTTTTTTCCTCATACTTCAATTAATGAACGTAACTTCTAAGGTGGCTATATGTTACAAAGTTATTTACAAAGTTATTCTCCATGTACATAACAAGTAGCTCAACTAATTGTTTACAAAGTCCTAATTGCCATAAATGTTGACTTTATAAGTTTCAAACAATAATATTTATGTTTAAATAAAAAATAATTTTCAACGGTACGTACGTTCATTTTGCAAACTTGGAGAAAAAAAGTCAGTTATATTTGAAAGAAATTAACAAAACTAAAAATCATCATGGGAGAAGTAAAAAGATGTGTAAAGAATTTGATCCAAACTAGTATATACAAGCTGATTTCATATTTGAATGAAAGCTAATCTAAGAGAATTAATTCCAACAGCGATGGTGGGCCAATTAATGGTAGAATGTGAATCAATTGAAACAACAATCGATACTGAGGATTGAGAAAACAAATAATTCATGCAGAAGCAAGATTATGTGGTATACCCTATTTATTAAATAATTTGTCAGATGAGAAGGTATTTATATGTTATGTGTATATATTTATTATATATGTAAACGTAAGTATGCATTAGGTGTCAGTTTAGCCATTTACCTCAAAGAGAAAAAATAGGTGAAAAAAATATAGTTTGACTTTTATTTAAAGAGGGCAAATATATTTTTCTAATGTAGTTTTGCACAAAATCAAAAGAAAAAAAAAATGTTAACCATGTAATTAATCTAGTCGAGTATATATGATGCAACACGCATAATTAAAGAGATTTGATGCCGATGGCTCTTTTTTCCATGGAGAAAAATACAGGGTTTATTAAATAATTTGTCAGATGATGAGAAGATATTTATATGTTATGTGTATATATTTATTATATATGTACACGTAAGTATGCATTAGGTGTCCGTTTAGCCATTAACCTCAAAGAGAAAAAATAGGTGAAAAACATATACAGTTTTACTTTTATTTAAAGAGGGCAAATATATTTTTCTAAAGTAATTTTGCTCAAAATCAAAAGAAAAAAAAACTGTTAACCATGTAATTAATCTAGTCGAGTATATTATATATGATGCAACACGCATAATTAAAGAGATTTGATGCCGATGGTTCTTTTTGCCATGGGGAAAAATACATGGTTATTATGGTTTATTATGGTTTTGTGCAGATCTATTATTTGTCATTTTAAATAATTAAGTGTCATTATGATAATTATTTTTCTTTATTATTCGAATAACAATTATTTATTTTTTTTAGTATAGTGACATAAATAATATATTTTACCACTAATATGAGATTTCCGGTTTTTTCCCTTTGACATATGCCAAATTGCTTCAAAATTAGGGCGGTTAACATGAAGCAAAAGAAGCATATGCATAACACTATTGTTAGGATATTTGTTAGTTGGCAAATTTGTTGGCTAAAGATTGTATAAATTCTAAAAACAGAATCAACAAGATTGTGGACAAGTATGGAAATTCTATTTAAGGCTGTTTGCATCGACTTTAGAATGATTTTCCTCCACAGAAGGAAATCAGTTTATGAAGCTGATTGGTTTGACATTTGGTGGCTAATTGATGGGCTCTATGTATGGGAAGAATCCTTGGAGGAGAAGTTCCTTTATTTAGGGTGATTTTAGTGGGAGAATAGATGGAACTATTGACCAATTTGTGGTGTATATATTTTGTTTGCAGCCATGAACGTGAGGTGTGCTTTTTGAGTAAAATATTCTGCAGAAAAAAAACTGCTTTGATGTTTTTTGAGTGAAAAAAATAAAAGGTGGTTCTTTGGCAGAAGAACGAATTGCTTTCGGGAGAAAGTAGTGGTGCTCGCTGGACAAGGTGTGACACCCCTTATACACCATCTCCTTCAAATGTTTTAGTTCCTTGCTAACAATCCTAGGGCGTGCCACAATCACTAACCTTCACCTGTCACTTATGTGAAAACTATGGTGTTTCAATTTTTTTTTTTTTGCTTAAACAAAATTTCGTTAATACACCATTCCTATCAAGTTTCCTAGCTACAATTAAAATTATACAGTCATCCAAGGTTTATAAGTCTAACTCCAAAATATATATGTTTACAGACACAAAATAATCTGTGTACAGCTTCTTTGGTTCAATCATATGTACAGCGGTCAACGAAGCCAGCTCCCCTGCTTACTGTTCTTACCTTTACCTACAGCACAGAGCAAACTTTAATGAGCTACAAGCTCAGTAAGTAGAGCTATAATCACATAATCTTATTTTAACATGCTCACACATTGCAACATCATAGGTAACTTATGCCAATCAATCTTACACTTTATGCACGTGCACTACATATCACTAGGGCCCTCCCGGTACTACCGCCAGCTTTTTCACAATCTGGCCACATGCCAATATCTCAAATCACAATATCAGGTTCCCCGTCATCACCCACCTGGTTCGAGGGAACAGCCAGCGCATTCAAAATCACAATTTCTCAATATCACAATATAGTCTCTGTCATCACCCACTTGGTTCGAGAGACTTGCGCGGCTCAATCACAATTTCATCAATCACTACATCACATTAGAAGTCCTTTGAGGACTTGGCAGTACCGGCCTAACATGCATGCTGTTATGTACTCAATTACAAGTAATCTTCACAATCATACACATTGACAATGTCATAAAAATTCATATAATGGCATACTAGACATTCCATAGAAAGTCTATCAAACAAAGTTTGTAAGTGCTGCAGAAAAGTTAAACTCCACTTACGTGCATTGCTTAGCAAAATTTGAGTTTAACCCTCTTTGTTTCCCTTGTTTGTTTTCCTTTCCACTGTTCAAAATAGACAAATTGGCCACCGTCATTAGAGCTCAATAGTTCAGCCATAAATCAGTTTCTAACTCATAATCACTTTTCCCTGAAATTTGAATTTCACTGATTCGTCCATCTTTAGAAGAAAATTCATAAGATATTCTTTTTGTCTTTAAAAATTCCAAAATTAACTTCAAAACAAGGTAGACATGTATATCTTTCCAATGAACTATCATATGTCTCATTCCAACATCTCTAAGTATCTTAAAAACAGTTTCCACGAAATCATAATTCTGTTTTTTCCTGTTTTTGACAGTTTTTAGAAAGTTTCTATATGAAACTTCTTATTCGCACAACTTGAGCTACAAAACTCCAAATAAGGTGATTTCAACTCTCACACGTCACTAATAACCTGTTCTAAATGGTGGTAAAGGTGGTTTAAGTGCAGCACTCTCATTTCAAAAAGTAGGTACCTCAGTTCTTTATTTTATTGATTTATGGAATTGGCACTTTTACGATTGCTACAAGAATATCCACAAAGTATTCTATGTAGCCTTAAAAATTACAAAACCAGAACCCAAGCGAGGTAGACATCTAGGGCTTTCCAAAAAGGTATCACAAGCTTAGTTTTGGGTCCGTTTAGGTCTCCAAAGACATGAT
>NW_010368056.1:506922-516011 GCF_000414095.1 Morus notabilis | reverse complement strand
CTCAAGTAATTCAACACACTTCTCCATAAACCAAGTTCAAAGCCCTTTATCCTCAAGGAAACTTAATTCTTGAAGTTCAATCCTCAAAATTCAGGAATTATACCAAATCAAAGAAAATTCATAACTTCAAGAGATGCTCCACAATTCCCTTTGATCAATAAACAAAACTAGACAATAAACCACCAAATTTTAAATCCGAAAATTGAAGGAGAAGAAGAAAACCCCTACCTTGAATCCTTGCTCAAACAACCTCTTTTCCTCCCAGAATTGCTGCAGCCCTCTTTCCAAAACCAAATTGCTCTTTAAACTTGCAAAACCACCTTCACACTTCAAGCAAATCAAAGCTCTTCTTCTTTTCTTTTTTTTTTTTTTTTCTGGAAGGGAGATAGAGTGAGAGAGAGAGAGAGAGAGAGAGAGTCGGGTGGCAAGATGAGAAAGAAAGAGTGAGAAACGTGAAATGAGGTTGAGGTTTGAGAGAGATTGAGAAATTGAATTATTATTTTTTCTTTTTATGTTACTCCATCCCCTCCTCAACGTGGCCAGAGGAGGGAGATGAGTGGCATGGCTGAGGTTCCAGCCATGCCACGTGAAAGGGCAGCTGGCCCTCTTTTTTTTTTTTTTTTTCTTAATATTGCAATATGGCCCCCAACTACGAAAATTCTTTCAATCATGCCCCCTAAAGCCTTGCAATTCAGTCCCTAAACTCTTTTATCATTTCTCTTACAATTCCTTCATACAAAATTAGCACAAAAGTTTAAGTCTGAAAATTGGGATGTTACACAAGGCCACTAACGGAATTCTCCACAATGGTGACAACATCAAGGAGAGAGTCTTTGAGTGTATAAGACCGATTGGTGTTTGTAATCTCTTTATCTTAGTGGATTGTTCACTATGTAGGCATGGCCTCGCAGATGTAGGTTTGCGTACCGAACTGTGATATCAATTCCTTGTGTCTTTTATGTTTCTATTAATCTTTCTGCACTTGTAATTTGTTGCTGTTGAATTAAAGAAAAAATATATCGATTTGCACATATTTGTCAGTCAGTGTTACAATAAGTGTTATAACGCTCTCTGTGACACCCCGTTAAAAACATACATTTCAATTGGTATTAGTGCGGTTCACTAACTGTTTACTTGGTGAGATTTTTGGAGTTGGTTTGTTGTAACAGGGATGGATTTTCTGAAAGAAGGTGGTTCGGTCTCACGCCCTCCTCTCCTCGATGGTTGTAATTATTCTTATTGGAAAGCTCGTATGAAGGCGTTCATCAAAGCACTTGATGAGAACGTGTCGCGTGCTGTGTTGATAGGCTAGAGAAAAAGTTATGAAACTTGAAGAGAAATGGTATACTGAAGAATATTGATTGGTAAATAGCAATTCAAGAGCACTTAATGCCATCTTCAACGGGGTGGATGCCCATCAATTCAAACTCATTTCTACATGTGAGTTGGCCAAGGAGGCTTGGGAAATTCTAGAGGTGGAGTATGAGGGCACGACAGCCGTGAGACTATCAAAGCTTCAAATTCTCACTACAAGGTTTGAAAACTTACGCATGCTTGAAGATGACACAATTTCTGATTTCAATTCAAAGTTATGTGATATTGCTAATGAGTCTTTTGCACTTGGTGAAAAATTTTCCGAGGCAAAGCTAGTGAGGAAGGCTTTAAGGTCGCTACCAGCGAGATTCACTTACAAGGTTACAACAATAGAAGAGGCAAATGATGTGGAATCTATGAGGCTTGACGAGTTGATGGGCTCCTTGCGTACCTTTGAAATAAACTTGGATGAAAACAACAAGGAGAAAAATAAGAAGGAGAAGAGGATTTCTCAAGAGATTTCTCTCCAAGCCAAAGTAGAAGATAGTGTTGAAGAAGAAGATGAAGATTTGACAGAGTCTCTTTCTCGTTTAACTAAGCATTTCAATAGGGTGATGAAGAAATTCAACGAGAAGAACAAAACTCTAATTTTTGACAACTCCAACAATTTTTAAAAAAATAAGGGAGCTGTAAATTCCTTTAATATTAAGAAGAAGAATATGAGAATTCAATGATGGGAGTGCAATGGTTACGGCCACATTTAATCTGAGTGTGCTAACACTCTCAAGAAGAAGAAGAAATCACTAAATGTAACCTGGAGTGATGAAGAATCTGAAGGCAGTCAGGAGTATGATGATGATCATGTGAGTAATTTCATTGCCTTCAATGTTTATACTAATCAAGGTGTTTCTGTAGACAGTGTCACAGACAGTGTTACAACAAATGCTGAAACAGAATCTGTAAACAGAGAAAATGAAGGAGATTTTTCAGATTCTGAAAGTAATAGTGATGGTGAGGAGTTGACTGTTGATGCCATCTAGGAAGCTTATAAAACCATGTTCAACAAGTGGGTTAAAGTGTGTGAAATGAATAAGTCTCTACGGGAGTGAGTTGATGAGATTGTCAAAGACAATTATGTGTTGAAGAGAGCTGCTGATAATTATGAATTCCTTGCTGCAGAGAGAGAAAAAAAGTTGAAGGAGACAATAACTGAGTTGGAGAATACTCAAAAGGCATTCAAGATGATGAATTCTAGCACTGTCAAATTGGATCATATTCTTTCATTGGGAAAATCAAGTGGTGATCATCATGGCCTTGGATACACCGATAAAGGTTCAACATCAAAGACTGTGTTTGTTAAACGTCACCAGCTCCCGAGCCTCAAATTATCCCCTGTACGAAAGTTGTTATCTCACGCCCTCAGCATAAGTCAAGAAGGTTTGTTCCTACATGTCACTATTGTAATTTTTCTGGCCACATTAGACCTAGATGTTAAAAATACTTAAATGCTTTAAAAAGAGGTATGATCATTAATCCATCAAATTATGCATTCACAGTAAGGACACCTAGAATGAAGATTGATGTGTACGAAAAATTTTCTAGACACGTGTGGGTAAGGAAATCTGATTTGAGGTATTATAGGACTTATACTTCTTCAGAAGCATGTATTAATGGATGTGTGTGTAGTAATAGTGGCTGGTCCAAGCAATTGACAGGTGATAAGGGCAAAATTAAGAGTGTTACATTCATGGGGAGTAATATGGAAAGAAGATTCAAGGGGAGCGAGCTTTAGAGATCAATGACCTAATTGAGAGATGATCTACATGAAAGTGTTGCACTGAGTGTTTCATCAAGTGTTGCAACACTTTTTGCGACAAATAGTTTATAGAAGATTTTTATTTATCTTTACTTTAGTTTTTTGTCAAAAAGGGGGAGAACAACGTATTTTTTTAGTTTTTGACAGTTTTTGAATTTTTATTGCTAACAGGAACAATGTGTTAGTTTTGCCAAAAAAAATATCAAAGGGGGAGATTGTTAAGATATTTGTTAGTTAGCAAATTTGTTGGCAAAAGGTTGTATAAATTTTAAAAACAGAATTAGCAAGATTGTGGACATGTATGGAAATTCTATTTAAGGCTGTTTGCACCGGATTTGGAATGATTTTCCTCCACAGAAGGAAATCAGTTTATGGAACTGATTGGTTTGACATTTGGTGGCTAATTGATGGGCTCTATGTCTGGGAAGAATCCTTGGAGGAGAAGTTGCTTTTTTAGGGTGATTTTAGTGGGAGAATAGATGGAACTATTGACCAATTTGAGGTGTATATATTTGGTTTGCAGCCATGAACGTGGGGTGTGCTTTCTGAGTAAAATATTATGCAGAAAAAAGCTACTTTGATGTTCTTTGAGTGAAAAAAAAATAAAAGGTGGTTTTTTAGGAGAAGAACGTATTGCTTTCAGGAGAAAGTTTTTAAAGACGAGTGATATTCGCTGGACAAGGCCACTAAGAGGATTCTCCATAGCGGTGACAACATCAAGGAGGGAGTCTTTGAGTATATAAGATCGATTGGTGTTTATAATCTCTTTATCTTGGTAGATTATTTACTATGTAGGCGTGGCCCCGCAGGTGTAGGTGTGTGCACATAACTGTGATATCAATTCCTTATGTCTTTTATGTTTCTGTTAATCTTTCTGCACTTATAATTTGTTGCTGCTGAATCAATCCATCCGCACGTATCTGTCATTAGTATTATAACAAGTGTTATAATACTCTTTGTGACAACCGGTTAAAAACAGACCTTTCAACTATTACATCATATTTTGCAACATTAAATATTTGAGGATTTAGCCTCCGATCTTGAATTAGAGATAAACAGGCAAATCAAGAACAACAAAAAAACAATCTCGAGTTTACTAGGCTCGGATCAAAACAATCCTACATTTAAGACAGGGCTTTTTACAAGTCAAATCCACTATCAGATGTTTGATTACACACTCAACACTCTACAAGAGATTCACACAGCTCATAGTGAGTAATTTTCCCAAGAAACAAAACTCTCTCCCAAATGCCCAATACAAATCTCAGAAAACAAGATTACTGTTCTCAGTCAATCTCTAATTCCTAGAGCACTCGTTATTGTATAATCCAATAAATCATATTAACATAACATCTTAAATGGACAACTAAACCCAATGAGAACATGACATGTAATCAAGGTAGTTACACAGTCGAATTACAAGCTGTTGTCTTGATACCTGACTATAATTAACTAATTACTAACTAACAGTCAACTAACAGATACAATTAGAGACGGCCTTCACAAAATATCAATGAAGTCATCAATCTGCAGACTGAATCTGCCGACAAGAAAAACTTCTTCGAACAAGTTTGGCAACCCTGAAGCTTTGCATTCTTGAAACTTTTAGTAGTTGGATCATAAAGAACCAGAGTTCTGCATTTGTACTCCACGAAGATCTCGCCATCCTCAACATGCACAAAACGTGATTAAACTTCAGTTTTCGGCAATACGTGAAATATATTGTTCCACTTCCTGTGCCAATGACCTAGTACGCAAATAGATTGGTATGTTGAATTCCGACCCACGATTCCTTCATATAATATTTCTTCATGACTCATATCTCTTTTAATAAGGATCTGTACCTTCACTTGGTATCATATTATCTGCTGAAGCCTGCATGATTTTGCTCTTGCGGACGTAAGCACAAAATCGATAATGTCATAACAAGTTGACGAGTGAGTCATTACATCTTTACTCTCCCATAATTCACATACAACCAACAGAAAGGCAAGCTCTGAGCAAAACCAGACAATCCAAATTCCTAAGCACCGTCAGGTTTTGGAAACTCCTTAAATTGCTGATCTGTAATGTCAAAGGAACTAATATTTGCTATTTGGACAATACCCTCGTGGGCAAGTTTCCTAGTGAATTCTTCCATTGAGCAAAACTTGTCGAGGCCAATCATCAAGGCACATTGTCCCAAACTTCTCCAAGAGGAGCTTTCGAAATTGAATATTTGAACGTCTGATTTCAGAAGCTGAAGATTTCCCCGTTCATTTGACAAATAGTATATGATCTTAACTATCTTATACTTCTTCGTTTCAATCCAAATACCACTTTTGTTTTCCATAATTATTAGTATTAGGTAGTATTCTGTAATAGTCGGTAAATGGATAATATACATATAGACCATTCTTCAAGGAATCTGATATGCATAGTAAACGACTGGATGAGCTAATAACCGCATCAACTACTTCAGGCATTGAAGTGCAAGATCACATGCGGGTTTTCTTTGCTTCTTTCTTTTCATTGCATGCAGTTGATAGAATCGAAATCTACAAAGTAGAGCTGGTTTTTTATGGAATGATTGGACCTGAAAGATGAGGCATTGGTTGTGCTCTATTGAGCAGTTTTAACCAATTCGATATGATGACACGGGAAGTTTAATTTTGAACGTATTTTATGCATGACATTTTGAGGGAGACTTTGTATTCCACTTTCTTGCTTGCTTCTGCTTGTTTTCTGCTAATGTTTGAACGGTATCTGAGTCCATGGCTATAAGGAGGTTTGAAAGAGTGGAAGGGTAATTGAAGAGTGGCGATACTACTGTTCCCATCGGGTTTCCATCGGTGTTGCAAAATAGCATGCTCCACCGTAAATGTAACTATAATATAAGAAAACTATAGTACATTCTAAAAATTTGGGATGAACCGTGCAGTCCAATCTCATCCTTTGAAATAATAATAATAATAAAATGTTCGGTTGTCGTTTGAAAAACATCAACGTCTCTTGTTATCATCCAACGATTGATGTTAGGTTGTGTGGTGTCTCAAAAAACACACGCATACACAAAAGACACATCTCTCATCGACTCTGTGATCTGAAAGTATTTCCAATGTCTGCACATATGACGCAATTGAAAAGAGGTTAGTTAGCTCCGGAGTTCAAAGGGTTTAAATGACGTCAAAATCAACAAAAAACCAGTCCTTAGTTTTCCTGATCATTTTAAAAACAATCTTTAGACCTTAATTCGTAGTCTGAACTTGCCTTCTTGTCATGATTGAATTGGTAACAAAAAAGCCAATCCTGGTTATTTGTAGAAAACCTCGGAAAATTACAAACATACCTAAAAAGAAATTATATCTTCAGATTAGATTTTGATCCAGATGAAACTGGAGAAATATTTTGAAATCCTATTTTTAACCTCGAGAGGCAGAAATCAAACAATTATACTACTATTTACTCCATGTTTATATTATTTGGATACTTGAATAAAGAGACTAAATAGTGTTCATTTACCGCGTTCAAGGGCAAAAGTAGCATTCTGTAATTTTTCTCCTATTCATTTCATCTTGATCGAGGTCTAATCCAAGAAATTTCCAAATTACAAGTTGTGATTTTTTTTTTCCGGTTCTGAATTTAATTTCACAATGTATAGCTTTTATTTCAGAGAAAAATGACCGAAACCGAGGGGAGAGATTCGGTATTATCCCTATCTTCTTAAATTTAAATTTATTTACCGAATACGAGTTTATTTAATTCGTTAATTTGAGTTGAGATGTGACTTTATGTGAGAATTTTTTGTACTGTAATAAAAAAATTAGATGTGATTATTTCTGAGAGCTTTTTACTATAATAAAACTCAAATTCTAAATTCGAATCGGTGAATTGAACGGGGCTTACATTTCCCCAGTGCTATTGCTAGTGCTACTAGCATATATTTCCAATGTCCAAGTCCATCCGTCATACTTCCAAAAAAAAAAAAAAAAAGCGTTACACTATGATGACAACGTTTTTCTAGCATTCACATATATTTACAGTATGAATTAAAAAACTTATCTGAACCAAATACCATGTATGAATTACACACACACACACACATGAAAGACACATTCATATGTAGACAAATATATAGATGAATCCAAATTTGAAGAAAGCTAAAAGACGCTTCTTTGGTTTCAGTTCTATAGATAGTCTCTGGATTTCTTCACAACTAAATACAACTAATAATTGCAAAATTTTCAACTAGGAAACTAAAAATTACTTAAAAGAAAAGAAACATAACTAAGTTACGGCACATTATCTTCACTTCACATGATCACATATCAATACGAGTTTCGATCTTATTGAAGTTGCCCACGTGAACAACTGTGTCAAACGACATCTCTGGCATCCCCTTCAACTCAACATCCTTGAAACTTTCAGTTTGCGGATCATAAATTAGTAGAGCTCTTCCTTCGTCCTCCAACAAGATCTCGCCGTTTCGAAGCGCACACGAAACTCGGTTAATTACGATTTCTCTGCCTTCCTTACGATTTTTAGAAATCTCGGCTAGTCCCCTTATAAATAAAGTACATACGGTATTACTTCGAATGCCTCGGGCTCGTAGCTTGCAATGTTGAACTCCTTCACCACAGATTCTTTAACGCCATATTCCTTCATAACCCATATCTCTAGTTTTCCTGACCCCATTGCCGCATAAAACCGCGGAAAGACATCCTTTCAGCGAAACCGCGTAATCCCGGAGTGGCAAGAACAAGAGCCTCAGGTGTTGGGACTGTCCTAAATTGCTCGTCCGCAGGGTCAAAAGAGATGATTTTTCAAAATCCGATTCGTCATCTCTGTTTTATAAAGTAGGCCAGTGTGGCCTTTGTTTGAGAGTTGTAATATGTCTTTTTATGATTTCAAATGTTTTGAATTGTTGCAACCATTGGTGATATGTTTTTATACATATCTAAACATCTATTAGCAATAGATATAATTATTGTAATAGATATATTAATCCATAAAAAGATACCTTTACCTTGAGAAAGGTACCTATATGTGAATGATTGCGATGATTGAAAATATTGCATTCATTCATAAAATAGTACCTTTGTCCTTAATAATTCTCCAGAAAATTTACAGATTTAATTGATGTTCTGAAACTCAATATTATTACTAGATATTGTGTTCAAGGGTTTGTTATATCTTGGAGGTAATTGCCATTAAAACTCATTAACAAACTTTGAGGAGTGGGGGTAAATAAAATCTTAAAAGAAAGTATTTTTATACGCCTCAAACACTCTCTTATTTTCTGAATTCTTTTCATCCTCTACACAAATTTTCCAACAGCCTTCCATTGACTAAAACTTGTGATGATTTCCTGTCTAGGTAGTGAGTTGTTGTCCCTAGACTTTTCTTTAAGGAGGTCCTTAAAGTGCATACTCGAACTTACGGCTGCCAAAACCGACCGTATAAGGGAAATTCATGAGGTTATGATTCCAGTAATACATGATCTTAATCATAGTTTTAATAATGGGACGAATTAGTCGCAACTCATAAGCATATAAATACTATTGAGAAATGCGGACTCTAGCTTTCGTTAAACATTTCTCTCCATAACTCTTTCAAAATAAGCATTTGAATTAGTGCATAGTTACTATAGTATATATTATCTAGTATAAAAATTCACGTATCATTGCTGAAAAAGCACGGTTTGGATTGGATGTTGAAAAAAGGGGCAAAGTAGTCGCAACTCATAAGCATATAAATACTATTGAGAAATGCGGACTCTAGCTTTCGTTAAACATTTCTCTCCATAACTCTTTCAAAATAAGCATTTGAATTAGTGCATAGTTACTATAGTATATATTATCTAGTATAAAAATTCACGTATCATTGCTGAAAAAGCACGGTTTGGATTGGATGTTGAAAAAAGGGGCAAAGAAAACTAGAAAATAAAGATTTTTGTATTTGGTTATATATATATATATAT
>NW_010368056.1:448584-506095 GCF_000414095.1 Morus notabilis | reverse complement strand
ATATAAAGGAGTTACATATAGTTTTAATGGTTACTCCAATATTTTCCATCAATGGAGTATCATTATTTTAGTTGTAAGACATTAATTGGATGGTTGTAATAAATTAGATAGTTGACCAAAAAATTTATAATTATTAATGGGATTAGATAATTATCACCTTACATCATCAAATTTGTATATTTTGATCTTTATAATTTAATTTTGTACAATTTTAATTTAGTTCATTTTAGTTTGATTTCGTTTTAATTTTTTTTATTTATTGTAAATTTTACTTTATTTTATTTATTTAGTTTGATATTTATTTTACTTTGTTGTTATTTAGTTTCCCTTCCAAAATAATTACTTTTCTCATTTGCATAATTTAATTAGGCGAAAAAGGAGAAAATTCAAAAAAATATCCCCTGAGTGTTAGCTAAATCCAATATTTGCCTCTGTGTAGAAAGGCAATTTTATTGAGTAGAAAGGCAATTTTATTTTGCATTAACCTGTACGGGAAAATCTTAAAAGAAAAAACAACAACATCAACCTACACAGAATAAATCAAATTGAAACTAAAATAGGGCGAAAAAAAGTTTACGATGCTTTTGACGGGAATTATCCTAGTTTTTTTGTAGTTTTTGTAGTAAGCGTACAAGTTCCTTGGAGTAGGGTACAGAAGCTATTAATTAAAGTGATTTTCTTTTATCAAACGACAATTAATTAAAGTAATTTCAACTTGGATCTTATGTTTTCTTTTTCGGAATTTAATTAAAACAATCATTGCATGTACATACGTGTGTCTATATACATATACACACACATATATATACATACACACGCACACATAGCTGATGCGATACTGATGTGGATATATATGTGCTTCAATCTCTACTCACCAACTTAATTAGTAGGGCAACATCTGCAAGTCAACAACTCCTTCACGAGACTAAGTGGAGTGAGAATAATTATATAATGGGTTTCTCATATCACTACTAGTAACACTTGAGAGATTTCGATTACCTTGCATTCCAAAGCCTGCAGGGACCACGATGCATATGTTAGACAATATAATAGAAAATACAAAGAAGAACAAGAAAATAAAGGAATAACAAAATAATGAAAATTGTTACAACCCGAAATCAACCTTTCTATGGAATTCGGAAAACGGAATTGTATGAATGTCGAGGCACGTGAACCACGTTGTCCTTAAAACAGATTCGTCCCCTCCGGCGTGTGCTTGAGGTTACGTTGGACGTCCGTCTCCCAGGATACAACGACAACGACGGCAGCTCGATGCACTTTCGGAACCGTCCGGCGAACTAGAACTTGATCTTCCCTCTATCACCAAAACCGAACTACAAGAACTACTTAAAGAAATCCGAAACAAACCAAGACAGAGAGAGAACCGAAAAAGAGGAGAAGAGAATTGTGAGAAAGTGTGTTCCTATCATGTGGAGTTTTGGCCTTTATATAGGCTCTAAAATCTGGGTGTTACACTAAGACATTATGGTGTAATAACCCAGATTTATTCCCGGAATAATGGTGATTAAAACCAGCCAAAACATTTTTTGATTTCCCAAACTGAATCTGGCCACATTCTGGCTAGTAATTCAGTTTTTGATGATGAAAAACCGAAGCCATGAAAGGTTGATTCGATTTGCCTCCATTGATCACCATTAAGGTCTCATTATGGTCTTAAACGGAAGCTGGAAGGTCTTGGCTAGAGCAAAATAAAAATCGCAAAAGTAAGCTTGCACGGAGCGGGTTTTTCGGTCCGCAGGTCGCGGGCGCACACATTAAGCCCCAAACCCGCCGGGTCCAACAGCATAGATGTATGAATGAAGTAGGCCGTTTCAACAATTGCATGATCATCATGCTTAGTTTATTGCCATATATTTCGAATTTAAGAAAATGATCAATCACCAACCCCGCCATTTTGGTCTGACGGTTGGCCTTCTGAGATACCATTAGTTAAGCCAATTTGATTTTTTTCTTTTTTCTTTTTTTTTTTATAAAATCGATTTGACGTGGTCGATATTTCTAATCGAATGAACTGACATTAAGGCCTCGTTCAATTCGCGGATTTGAGTTTTCAATTCAAGTTAAGATGAGATTTTATGTGAGAGCTTATATATATATATAAAGAAGTTACATATAGTTTTAATGGTTACTCCAATATTTTCCATCAATAGAGTATCATTATTTTAGTCATAAGACATTAATTAGATGATTATAAGAAATTAAATAGTTGACCAAAACATTTATGATAATTAATAAGATTGGATGATTATCACCTTACATCATTAAATTTGTATATTTCGATCTTTATAATTTAATTTTGTACAATTTTAATTTAGTTCATTTTAGTTTGATTTCATTTTTTTTGTTTATTGTCAATTTTACTTTATTTTATTTTTTTAGTTTGATATTTATTTTATTTTTTTGTTATTTAGTTTCCCTTCCAAAATAATTACTTTTCTCATTTGTATAATTTAATTATGTGAAAAAGGACAAAATTCAAAAAATACCCCCTGAGTGTTAGCTAAATCCAACATTTGCCTCTGTCTTTTCGATAATCCAAAAAATATCCCTTGGACTTTTAGATTATCTCAAAATTATCCTCTACATTTTTCTAAAGAGTAAAAAAATAACTTTTTAATTCATCAACATTTTAGAAATACCAAAAAGATATTGTTTTAAAACATTAATTATGTAAAACTTTTAAAACATGAATTTTAAAACTAAACAAAACCAAGAAAATAAAATAGCCAATGTATTTTAATGACTGCATAATAGTGTTAAGTCCAAATCCACCAGTTGTGTATCAATGAATTAAGAGGACACGAGATTCTGTGTGAAGCTAGATCAATTTGATCAGTTAAGTTTTAATTTTTTTTAAACCATAGAGTTTATTTTATTGAAAATTTTACATTTTTTCTTTAAATTTAGTTTCTTATTTATTAGTTTTTAAGATAATTCTTAAATATTAATCATTAACGTTATTTATGTCATTTTTAATAATTTTATGACGTAAAGGGTTGTATTTTACTTCTTTTGAAAAACTTAAGGTATAATTTTGAAATAATTTAAAAACATAAGGGATATTTTTTGGATTATAAAAAACATAGAAATAAATGCTGGACTTACCTAAAATGGAGGAGGTACTTTTTAGACTAAGTTGGAAAGTTGGAGCTTAATTGGGGTGAAAAACACAAAAAAAAAAAAGGCTTGAAAATTCAAATTTACTGCGGAGTCACCTAATCCCATTTTCAAGAGTCTTGCTCACAGCCGTCAGATCGTCAGTAGGCGCTCCAATTGCGCGTGTACGGCACACTCGCGACATGGGCGCGTCTCCAGCAGCTCCGTGCAGCTTTCACCTAACACACGCACCACAAATGATACCAGTCACTCTGTTGGTGGTTAATACTGGTGATTCCGGTGAAATTTAGTATTTTACTAGTGTTAATCTAGTAGGTTACGTTTGACTTATGTACCATTTTAAAAAATATTAAAGGGTACCATCAGTGATAAGCACCACCACCACTAATAGAACGTGAGTTCCATGTGGATCTCACTCTGTGGGACTCACCCTTTATTAGTGGGTGATACTTAACACCGCTGGTGCTAAATTGTATTGCTCTTTGTTTTTTTGTTTTTTTTTTTTTTTTGAAAACTTATGTACCAATTTTGGTTAAACACATTTGTTTTTAATCTTTGACTGATCCTTTGTAATGGCACACATCCAAAACCTCCATAGAAGTGGTACAAATCCAAAGCTAAATGCTACTTGTAGCACTCCTCATGTTTTCTTTTTCACAAAATCGAAAACAAAGAATCAAACAAACTACTACCACATGTAATTTCCGAGTAAAATTGAACGAGTAAATCGATTGGCGGGCATCTGTTGATATCCAACGATTGTTTTTCCAAAGTTATTTTGGCAAACAAAATTAATTAATGAAACCAACCACAACAAATCGCTTGATAGAGACCTATTTAGCGCGTCTCATCCAACTCCAATAGATTGTACACTTTGATTTAGGGCCCTACTACCTTTTTGCCCTTATCAAAATCTAATAGCTGTAATGATCTCTAAAAGCAATTTTCCATACTTATCTAATTTTATAAATTAGTCAGCTAACTTTGATGATACGTAGTTTTTGAGCCAAATTGGAAAAGCATTGACTTTGACCTTCAAAATTAAAACCTTTTCTCAACAGCCCTTAAAAAATTCCATTTGTTTTGGGTAAATCCAATAAACCATAAAACTTTTTGTTGTACAACATTAATCATGTGTCTTTATTGGTGCAGCACTAGTGATTCTAGTATGTTCCTGCAAGCTACAAACATAACGTGCATGATTAAAGATAATATAGACAAATCGAAATAATGCTTCACAAAGAGTTAATGGTCCCATGATCAGTCATTTCTTTTATTTAAGTAATCTGTACCCTAACTTTGCATTGTTCACATTATATTAGACAGATTTGGACCGACTTTTTATTTGGGAAAACTATTCAACGAAAAATATATGCAGGTTCATGAACTAGCTTGCTAGTGATCTCCCCCATACACCACTAATGTTCATCCACCATGTTGTTTTTGTTTTAATTTTCTTTCTTCAAAAAAGAAAAAAAAAAGAGAGTATATATTGCGCCAATTATTTAGGACCCGTTTAGTTCGCTGATTCGAGTTTTTAATTTGAGTTGAGATGTGACTTTATGTGAGAATTTTTTACTGTAGTAAAAAAATTACATGTGACTATTCCTGAGAGTTTTTTACTGTAGTAAAACTCGCATTTTAAATTTGAATCGGCGAAATGAACGAGACCTTAATTATTTGTCTAATTGACTCCAAACGAAAACAATTATACTAGACAACTAAATCAATAGATTCGCAGAAGAAAAATCATTAACAAAAGGGCTAAGTGTAGCTGGTTTGGTAGGTAAAGGTACTTATTGTATAGCTGGGTTTATTGAGTAGAAAGGCAATATAATTTTGCATTAACCTGTACGGGAAAATCTTAAAAGAAAAAACAACAGCATCAAACTACACAGAATAAATCAAATTGAAACTAAAATAGGGCGAAAAAAAGTTTACGATGCTTTTGACGGAAATTATCCTACAAGTTCCTTGGAGTAGGGTACAGAAGCTATTAATTAAAGTGATTTTCTTTTATCAAACGACAATTAATTAAAGTAATTTCAACTTGGATCTTATGTTTTCCTTTTCGGAATTTAATTTGCCAGTACTCTGGCAGTATATATATATATATTCAAGAATCATTAATGGAAATTTGTAGCGGGTTTTTTTAGTAAATTATTAATATTACTATATGATCAAATAACCATTTTTTTATTTATTTATAGAAATCCGTTTTAAAAAACAATCATTGCATGTACATACGTGTGTATATATACATATGCGCGCGCGCGCGCACATATATATATATATATATATATATATACACATGCACACACAAAAAGCTGATGCGATACTGATGTGGATATTTGTGCTTCAATCTCTACTCACCAACTTAATTAGTAGGGCAACATCTGCAAGTTGACCACTCCTTCACGAGACTAAGTGGAGTGAGAATAATCATATAATGGGTCTCTCATATCACTACTAGTAACACTCGAGAGATTTCGATTACCTGGCATTCCAAAGCCTGCAGGGACCACAATGCATATATGTATATATATATACATACACATATGTGTATATATATTTATATATGTATGAATGTAGTAGGCCGTTTCAACAATTGCATGATCATCATGCTTAGTTTATTTCCATATATTTTGAATTTAAGAAAATGATCAATCACCAAACCCACCATTTTGGTCTGACGGTTGACCTTTTGAGATACCATTAATTAAGTCAATTTGATTTTTTTTTTTGTTTTTATAAAAATTGATTTGACGTGGTCGATATTTCTAATCGAATGAACTGACATTAAAACTTCTCCTTTGTTTACATGATGAAGAAACAAATCTGAGTACTATCGAGCACTGCCCACGCTTTGTAATTTTGTTTTGTTAATTGTGTTTCAAAACGAGTTTAAGTAAACAGTATATTTTCAAAACCAATTAAATAAATAACATATTTGTTGGTATTTATTTATTTACTAGTAAATATTCGAGACAAGTAATTTATTTATACTAGGCAAAGAATATTTACCAGAAAAAAATGTTATTTATTTCCATCATTTGTTGGTGTTGTTGGAAATATATATATATATATATATATATATATATATCTTTATGTGTGTAAAAAATTTGTTATTTACCGTATTCCTTGTTTAATAGTACTATTAATTGGTTGTGTCATCATAATTTAGAATAAACGCTGGTTGATGATCTTTGTTTGTTTTCGTTTAATAGTTCTACATCTACATTGTCACCTTTCACCATCATCCTCCCTTGTTATTGTGCCCCTTAATTGTCACACCAATTACCTTTCCAACAAACAATATCTCCAAGCATGAAAGATCTTCACCTAAAAATGCCGCACCCATATTAGCACTAAAAGTAGATATATGACAATGGTTAAAAATATTGTTGCTAAAAGATACAACGATTTCATCAAGTCAAGAATTATTGTATGTCAATGACATATAAAGACGATTTTTAAACGTCCTCTAATCAGGCATGAAACACATTAGAAAATGATTATAATAAAAATCATAGTTAAATATGTCATTAAAAATCTAAAAAAAATTAAAAGAAATTGTTTTAACCAAAATTAATATTCATTTCTCAAGCAACATTTTTTTAAAAAAAAAAAATATTAATCACAAATTTAAAAAAAAACTAATATATTTCATCAAACACCATAAAAAGACTTTGAGAAGCGATTTACCACCACAGCGTCAAAAAAAGCTTTGAGAAGTGATCGACCACCACCGTGATTAATCTCTGACCATCTACCTTTGAAAACTCGATGACGAAGTTTGTAGAAACAGATTCCATGTTTCTTTGGAATGGGCAGAGATTGAAGAATTAATTATTCTGCCTACTTCCTTCTCTTGGCTTAATCTAATTAGCATGCATGATACAACTCGATGTCTTCCTGCATCTTCATCCAAAAACGCGTTCTTAAAAGCAACACCAACATCCTTTCCACACCAGAATGTCTAGCCTATTAAGAGTCGTGAGTCTCCTTTAACATCTCGTATCCATTTGGATCTGATCATGACTTACTTTGTGGCTGAAGAACATGATATCCTTATTGCAGAATTCGCAATATTTCTCCTTCTTAATATAGAAGAAGTTTCTCCTCAAGACTGAAAAGACCAACTTCAAGTCTCCACATGTTGCAAATTTGTCTAGTTATCAAAAATTATATTGTATAGATAGGAAACTATAAATTGGTCTCGGTACTCGTGTAGCACATCGTTCATGTGATTGCAAAATGTAGCAGGGGCAGTAGTTAAACTAAGGGGCATAACTAAGAATTCAAAAGCTGTATAGCGTGTTACACATGTTGTTTTTGCTGTGTCTCCTTAAGAGATCCTTACCTGCCAATATCTCGAACTGAAATCCAACTTCATTGGCGGATCGATCAAATCAGCCACATTGTTGTTTCTCATTGTGACTTTGTTTTAGACATGATAGTCGACACAGATCCGTAGCGAGCCATCTTACTTCTTTTGGAGAAACACCATGGCTTTGCAAGGGGCTTTCTATGGTTACCCTCACCTGATATGATATTGTCTGCTTTGGACCTGAGCCTGCACAGTTTTGCTTTTGAGCTTCACCCCAAAAGGTCTCATACCATTAGGAGGTGGTGTCATTCTTTATAAATCAAGACCCATATTCATCTCCAGACAATGTGAGACTGCACAACTTATCATTTCTTGGCCTTCTGCCTCAAGGGATTGATGACTGTCACAATCACCCCTTCTTATGGGGGCCCAACGTCCTCGTATTTCCTCTTATACTATATGTACCAACCGCACCCCCACCTGGTATAATATTGTCGGCTTTGGGTCTGAGCCTGCACGGTTTTACTTTTGGATTTCACCCCAAAAGGCCTCATACCATTGAGAGATGGTGTCATTCTTTATAAATCATGACATATCTTTATCTTTAAACGATGTGAGACTGCACAACTTATCTTTTCTTGACCTTGTGCCTCAAAGGATTGATGGCTGTGTCACGCTTGTCGTCTTATAGTAGGCTATGCCTAAGAAAAAAGTCTTTGAGAAGAAGTTGAAGAGCTTATCATTTTTAAACATATTCTTCACGACCAACATCAAAGAGCTGTACTCTTTGACATATTCCCGCATAGTTTTGTTGTTTTTCAATTTCTTTAAGGCTTCCATTACAACCCACGCGCTATTAAGGGGGAGAAATTGATCCTTCAATTCCTTTTGCAGCAACTCCTAAACCTTAATTTTGTGGCAGTCGGCATTAGCACCATTGTCAAACTGTAATTGTCACCATAGCTTGGCATCACCAATGAGGTACAAGCTTGTGATGTTGACTCGTTCTTTCTCTGTAATTCGAGTAGCCTTGAAATATTACTTCATGACCCATAGGAAATTCTCTCACTCTTTAGCATTCAGACTTTCATTGAATTGTTTTAGTTCGGGAATTTTGAGTTTCAAACTTTCACCCTAACCGCTGCTACAAAATTAATAACTCTATAAAATAGAGTTTTTTTTTGCTCCTTTTTGCAATTGGTGTTGTTTTGAGATTTTTATTTGATTTGTTTGATTTTTAGTTAATTTTAGCTTCTTTTTAAATTTTATTAGCTTCCCCTTCATTTATTTACTTTCCATAATTTTTGTGGGTTGTTTTGGCGAAGAGCAAAGTTGGCTTTATGGAATCAATTTGAGGGCCAAAAGGTCAAAATAGATCTTTAAAAGAATAACCAAAATTCAAGATTCACGTGTCAGAAACCTTAGCCACACGCATTCATCCGAAACATTCTCCAACTCGAGCCATCGAGTGGTGTCTAAAGTGGATCTTGTGCGCCAGTGGGTGTCATCTCTAGTGCACGTGTCCACCAATAATTTTAGGTTTTATTCTTAGGATTTAATTTTAGTTTGATTTTTATGGGAAAATTCATCCACATAAAATTCATCATCCTTTTATTGTGAAACTTTTCTCTTCTTCTTGCCAGATTCCTAATCTTTCAATTTGGCGCACTTTTTAGGAGGAGAAAGTCTTTAGAGATTTCACATGCTTAGGAGATTTCACCATATTGAAAACATTATCAAAATAAATAATCATGAATCAAGAAACAGAGACTCTAGAAATCAATTTTAATACCGAAACATACAAGAATCACATAAACCAAGGCAAGAACAACAAAAACAGAACAAATACCTAAAGAAAAGCAAACGAAAATAAGACAAAATCAGACGAAAATTCAATTGAACGAGAAGAAATCACGATCAAATGGAAAAAAAAATCGCAAATTAAAGAGAGAAAATGAACAAGAGAGAGGCAACGCGATAGAAAGAGAAAAAACTGAAAAAAAAAGGCCTTATGTGATGGAGGAAATTTATATATATCAGAAGTAAAAGCAGTATTTTAAAACGTAATTTTTTTTATTTTAAAAAATAAAGCAAGATGGTACAGTTTATGAAGAGTCTAGTAGAGTGTTTAATATGAGAATTCATACTATGGTTCGAATCATAATTCGTTATTCGTCATAATATTTTTTCTTATAAAAAATACATGTAAATCAAAAATAATTTTAAATCATAATTTTAAATTTATAAACCAAACATTCACTAAATATTTAAATGTCCTTGGCCATCCTCCTAATAATATTTTGACACATCATTATAACTTAACACATCAACTCTTTTTTTATTCTACCTCACACGGTGTTAAAAACGAAAAAACAAAGGACAGAGATGTCTTTGGACATGTTTTGACGTATAGCTTCTTTTCCAATGATTTTTTTTATTTTTATTTATCTGACACACTGTAAAAAGCAGACCTGCAGCACTACATCCAAATGGTACATCTCCGCCTTTTGATTGACCTTTTTTATTTTGATTTACCTTTTTTATGCAGCACTACCTTTTGGATGAGACTCTAATGCTTGTTCAGTTCGTTAATTTGAGTTTTTAATTTAAATTAAAATATAATTTTATGTGAAAATTTTTTATTGTAATAAAAAAATTAAATGTGATTATTTTTAAGAGCTTTTTACTGTAGCAAAACTTAAATTTTAAACTCAAATTGACGAAATGAACGAAACCTTAAACATTACACAATTATGTTTTTTTTAATATATATATTTCATTATATAATTCTTTGGATAAAAGTAAAACTCCTATATCAACTATGAGTGAGTATTTTATTCACAAATTAAGTATTTTGAGCTTAAATATTTATAAAATATTCAACTAAATCTTTTCAAAAAATAAAATCCAACTAAATAGCACAAATGGTTTTTTAATAAATTAAGAACGAATCACTTAAAGAGATTATCATTGAAGTCAAATCCTTGAAATGATAATGTTGTAGGACATAACTCAGCTTGTAAAAGAGAGATAGAAGAAAGAAACAATAATATAAATAAAAATATCTTCATTGTATCAAAACATAATTACAATCGTAAATTAAAACATATATAATACATGTTTTAACAATTCAACCATACTTGACGTTGCAGTAAGATCTCCAAAATCAACATGAGATTCAATCTACATCTAACATAATGTAATTACTAATTTGAAGTCCATAAAATTTTTGACAATTACTTGATTGAGGTTAAATGTTGCTCTAACCAGTAGGTTATTTTATTGAGTTGGAATGGTAACACCTCTACTTGGTACTTCATTATTAAATTATTCGTGTAAAATAAGATCAGAAGAAACATGCAAATCGTTCATAAAAAATAACGTAAAGTATAGTTTTTATTATTACAATTTAAAGATGTGATAATAAGTTGATTAAACATACCTGATGAGTTTGGATAATTTTTTTCTTTTTTTTTGGGGCCTTTTCAAGAGCACTTGTTGACCTAACAGAGCTCCCACGAACTCTTTCCTTATGCTTAATTCCTATTACTCTATCAACTCCATTAACAACATTATTCTCATCACGGTTATGTGTTGTAATCCGTGCACTTTTTTTGCTCACATCAATATCTTCTAAAATCTTATGAAGACCGTTTAAAGCAATTTTATACGATTATACAATTTCCGTTCCCCTTGTTGCTACTTGAGTTTGTAATTTACATAAATCTTTGAAATGTCTTGCCATACTTGCCTTAGGATCCTCATTAGTCGTACAATTCTTGTCTATAGGCCTTGTCATTGTTCTCGTCTCTGCATGCTTTGTCCATCTTCTTAGAATGTATTGCGCATGAATTTTCATAATTTTTTTCGAAGAGAGAACTTTAAGAATATGTAGCACAAAATCCCTACAAACTCAAACTTTTTGCAACTACAAATTACCATCCCATTAGTTGAGTCATATTTAACAGTATGACAAGAGCGTTTTCCAAGAGGAAAAAGTTTGTACTCTGTTACTGTTCCAACCTCAAGAGACGTCTCCATTGAACGATCATAAGCCTTCCCCCCAACTCAGTTTCAAATACTTTGAACACTATTGGGGTGTATATAGAAGCTGCGTGTTTCGAAATTGTGATAGCGATATATTACTTTGAGTTGCTCTGAAATCGGCCTTTAGCTCTTCATCATATCGGTTCTCAATCAAGCTTTGAAAATGGCAAAAAATCTACAGTAGATCATGTTTATAGCTGACATAACGTTTCAAAGAGCTATTCATACTTTCACTGCATTTAGTAGTCATCATATTGCACAAAAAGTATTCCTACCATAGACTAACGCCCATTTCTCCTTCCAACTGAAAATTCGCTTCAACCTATCTTGAAGATAATATTTCGCAAGCATCCCATGCCGAGCTTCTAAAATTTCTTCCTCTTCTTCATAATCATATATACACCGACTAAAATATGTAGAAAATTCCCGAAAGTGTTCAAAAACTCCACTAAGATGCTTTACAGCATTTTGATATAAATGCCAAATGCATAGCTGATGAGTTGTTTCTGGCCACTGGAAAGCTATTGCTTTTGCCATTGTTGCATCTTGATCGATAAGATTAATTGTCGTTGGCTTTTTTCCTGTCATTACTTAAGTAAAAGTATCAAACAACCAAATGAATGTTTCTGTTGTCTCATCATATAGAAGCGCATCTCCAAAAATAGTAGTTTACTTATGATGGTTAAACCCAAAAAACATGGCGAAAGGCCGACCTTCTTGATTTATCTTATAAGATATGTCTAAGCAAATAACATCACCAAAATGAGAGTACGCTAATCTCATTTGTGCATCTGTCCAAAAGAAATTAGTAATCAACCCTTCATTGTCTAACTATAGAGCATAAAAGAAAGAAAGATCTTCCAATTGCATGCGGTGAAGATATGCATGGACATCATCTGTCTCATCTAACATCATTTGAATTGTCCGTTTAATGCGTAAATAATTCTGATAATCAACTGAAACTTTCAGGCCCACCTGGTCTCCTAGCCATTAATTCGTAGCTCGCTCTCGGAGCAATTCTTGAGTTGTCAGCTATCAATTTCAGTTGCTTGGGCAGCAGTCAATCTCCTTTGAGGCCTATGCAAGTGACTCTTGTTAAGGCTTAATGTCACATGTGTATGACCAGCAATAAACTCGATAACACGATATATTTACCAGTTTGACAACAATTGATTTTCATTCTTGCAAGACAACCAAACCTTGTTTCGGCATGACGACATTTCACAATAAGACGTCGTTTATCTACTTGACGAGTACCTTCACTAGAGCAACAAAATGTTCTATTCATTATCTTACCAAGACTAATATCTTTATGTCCCTTACTTCTCTGAATACTAAAACCCACTTTGCGGGCATAATCATTATAAAAAGTGTAAGCGTCTTCCTCAGTTTCAAACTCCATATCAATTTTTGGCATCACACTATCTGGGATCTTGAAGGGTCACAATTTTTTTAGTACCGTCAAATTTAGCTTCGACATTTTCATTCTCAACTTCCGATATTGTCGTGGTGTCTAAGAACATATCATTCTCTTCGGACCAGTTTGGTAGTGCTCTAGATTATGAAAAAATTACTTTTAGCTGTGTTGAAAGAAAAAACAGTTGTTACAAAAAACAGCTGAGTGTTTGGTAAACTTTAATTATACAAGTGTTGCTGGTTCCAAAAGTAGTTTAATATCGTTTGGTAAATTGTGAGGTTGAATTGCTGTGGGTAACTAAGATGACTGTAATTAATAATTTTAAATTAATATATAAAGTAATTAATAATTGATAATTACTTAGCAAATAAAAATTAATATATTAATCATATAATCCTAATGGATAGATTATTATTAATGAGTACATTACTAACTAAACTATATATATAATAAATATATATGCTAAATAATTAAAAATAGTAATTAGTAATTAATTATAAGTAATTATTATGTTAGTAATGCACTCATATTTATTAGATTATACGTAATTATTAACTTTTAATTACATAATTAACTAATTAGTTAATTAATTACTAATGTTTATTTAATAATCTATTATTTGATATACACATGATCATTTTTTGATAATTATTCTTTTTATAATGATTAATTACTAATAATAAGTTATTAATTATTATTGATTAATATATTATGTAATATTAATTATTATTGATTAATATATTATGTAATATTAATTATTAATTGAGTACTTAATATTTATTTTTTATTTACCAAGTATTTACCAATTAATAGATTATAATTAACATAATATATGATTGAAATATTAAATATTAAATATTTATTTATTGCTTAATTATTAATTAATCTTTAACTAAATAAATAATTACTGTATTATTTATTATTTTATCAACAAAATTTAATTAATAATTAAGTAATTACTATCTATTTATTAGTTATTAAGTATATTTATTTATTAATTATTAATTAATATATAATATAATTAGTAATTAATAATTAACTATTTAATATAACTTTGTTGATAATCATTAATTGTACTATGCTAATTCCCGCACAATATAAAAGTCAAAGTTACTTTTAGGCTGCTTCTAATTTTGGCTGTAAGTTATTTAAAAATCACTTTTTATGGTTTTTACCAAACACCATTATCAGATTTTGATAGCTAGAGAAGTGATTTTGGTCTCCAAGAAGCACTATCAAACGCAACCTTCATTGTCAAAATCTAACTTCTTACGAGATTAACATTCTTCCAAAATAAAATTAATGTCATCCATAACCTTCACAAAAAAAAAAAAAAAAAAAAAAATTGTTGCCATATCTTTTGTCATAGCATAATAAAAAACCATAAAATAAAAAATAAAGCTCTTAATAATTTATTTAACAGAGGACTTCTCTTAAAAACAATTGAAATATTTAATTACCATTAAAGTGGGAATAAAAAAGAAAATAAAGCAATCTGATGTAAAAGTAATCCGTTAAAAGCATAAGAAAGGATGAAAATAGAATTATATTTATATATAAGAAAAGTAATTCATTGTAGTGGGAAACAAACCAAAAAAGCTATACATGAATAATATAATAAAGAAAAGGACAAGAAACCCATATTTTGACAAGACAATTCTTCAATGAAAAATAATAACAAAAAATACCTTGAGTTGGCAGAAGATACCTTGAGGCTTTCTTTTTTACTTTTTTTTCCTAATTTCAAATGAAGGAAGAGGTAAGAGGTTTTAGCGATAAACCCTTTTTACTTTTTTTCCTAATGTCACATGAAGGAATAAACCTAAATCCCGTTTTGAAAAATGAAAAGACGTCTCCGTCCTTTTTCTTTTTGTTTCTAACGCCGTGTGAAGCAGAATAAGAAAAGAGCTGATGTGTTAAGTTATAAAGAGGTGTCAAAATATTATTGGAGGGACGACTAAAGAGACAGCCATCTGAGACAGCAGATCTGGACTTGTATATGAAAATGATAAATCCTAATTCGAAAATTTAAAAGGATAAAATGTGCAATTTTTCCTTTTCTTATAAGTTTCTAAGGGTTTTAATGAGGGCTCAGTTCTATTTGGGAAGATGCTTAAGGATTGTTTAGGGAGATTTTTTTTTTTTTGTTGCTTTGTTTTCTCTTTTGGTGCGGTTATTTTTATTGAGATACTTTGTAATTTTCTTTTTTCATTTGGTAATATTAATATTGAGTAGAGGGCTTGGTAAAGGATGAGTGTTTAAAAGGTGCCAACTTTAGCATACACTAAATAATGGGAGTTGTCAACAATAATAATAAAAGAAAAGTTCTCAAAAATTATAGATTTGAAACTAGATATAGGTACTATCGGTAGCCACAATTCACACATTTTTTCCAATAAAAGGAATTTTAGAAGTTTCAAATTGAAAGAAGTTTTATGTAATTTTGGAGAATACGAAGATATCTATCTATCGGTAAAGAGAAGCATAGAATATAAGAAATCTTACATTAAGATGAGACTTTTAACGTTTTCACAATAATAGGTGTAAGTTTTTTTTTTTTTTTTTTTTTTCTTTTTATATTTGAGAGAATTCCACATAGTTCTATTGGCAATAAAGGAGGTACAAGTACTAAAAATATGAGTGTTTTAGAAAGTCTTTAGTGTAATAATTAGGCACCTTTGTCGGCATGTTGGCCTTTTATATGCCCCACATGTACAGAGAAAAAAGGAAACAAACTATTGTTGAGAAGTCCTTAAAAGGCATCCATAAACCTTTGTGATAAACACTAGCACTAGCAACTCCACCACCAACGCGCCATTACCGAAAAGCCCACAATAGATCAAAAGTTTGGTCTCCTCAAATTCCTTTCATAATTCAACTTCTCTAACCTCTTCAAAGCCTTTCTCTTAGCCCCAATTGACCCTTTCAATAATTCCCAGCATCAAATCAAATAATAATTAAGATGCTGCGTCGGCTGGGAATTCTAGGGCAAAACATAAGGAAGAGCCCTAGAGTGGCAGATGAGAGCATGTTTGGAGGGGGAACGAACCAAGCCGAGTTGCCAATCATGGACAGAAGATCACCGCCGAGATGGAAGGGTTTTGCGATCATTTGCAGCGTCGTTCGAGCTCCGATTCTGTCATTGTTTTCGTGCTTCTCTCAACCTCATAGTCACGTTAATGGTGGTAACAACTTCACTGCTTATGGTGTCTGGGCTAGTGGCGAGTTTGCGCAGATTTCAGAGATGAACCATCTCATGGTAAGTGACAGCATGCGCTATGCAATCTTGATGTGAAAAACTTAAAAAATAAAAATAAAAAGAGAAATAATGTAATTAGTAGCAAAATTGTTTGGTTTAGAGGAAAAAGAAAAGAAAAGAAAATAGGGATTTTTATGTTTAGACTTTTGTGGGATCTCCATGTAAACTTTATTCCCGTATTTGTACCGGCAGTGATATATGCATTATGTTTAGTGGGGATGAGAAGTACAACATATGTGTTTGTATATTTTTAGATCTTTTTTATTTTGTGGAATTTTTGCTTTTAGGGTAGTGTATATATACATGTATAAATTTTTATTCTCTTCAGCTTTTTGCAATCGAGTCTCGTCAAGTTACAAAAGCATAAATGGTTCTAAACTATATGCGCAAGCATAAATTAATCTTCACTTAGTGTGCCGGAAAAGCATCTGACATATATATATATATATATATATATATATATTATGTGTGGGTATGAGTTTTCAACAGTTACTTTTTTATTAATGGTTACTCATTAAATATATAAATTCAATGATGTGTCCGTGGAATTTCTATATTAGCATTTAAGCCCTAGATTTAAAGTAACTGAGTGGGTGTGTATATATAGCCTACATATGTTATTATTCTGAAATTTGCTAGCAGAGACCGTATAGAAGAATATAAAATTTCTTTCTAAATAATATATGGGAGTACCATATATTGGTTTATTATTTATCTTTTAAATATTTTATTGACGGATAAATCACATATATAGACAACGAATGTTATAACCAGATGGGTGTTAGATTCAGAATATGACAAAGATTACTGAAACAAATATTTTTATTAT
This sequence comes from Morus notabilis, assembly GCF_000414095.1. Classification (NCBI taxonomy): domain Eukaryota; kingdom Viridiplantae; phylum Streptophyta; class Magnoliopsida; order Rosales; family Moraceae; genus Morus; species Morus notabilis. The sequence goes on along the minus strand of NW_010368056.1, from coordinate 489,075 downwards.
ACAAACTTTGCAGCATTTCTTTTGTCCATATTTTATTAGCTGTTGTGGACTACGGTCCACAGAGATGAACATGTTTGATTAATTATTGCGAATACGACGCAAGAAATGAACTAGAATCAATAATCAAGTGGCACGCCATGTACGGCTCGGATTAAGGAATTTGTTTGAACAAATTGTTTAATTAGTGTCACATGCTTCTAATGATACCCCTCGAGAACATTTTTTATGTTTTATTTTTTACCTTCTTCTTCTTGTATGGAAGGGGCGGGACGTATTGATACATATACATTGACATGATATTTTACACAAACATGTAAATATAGCCCTTGCCCCTTGGTTTAGTTTTGTATGAAAACAATTTTTTTTTTTTCCCATTGGACCTTGAATTCAAAACTAGAGGATATGTAAATGCATCAGAAGAAATTAAGATGAGATTAATTTAATTTGGTTGGATTTGAATTGATCCGAGATTAATTAATATAGGTTATCCAAAAAAGGAAAATTTGTTTGTTTATTGGTGTATAGAAATAGTAGGTGATCAAGCCACAACGGCTTTCAATAGGCTAGGTTTAATATTTTCCACTAACTAAAGTACCTTTTTACAACGTGACGTGCTTATTAAGTATAGTTAATTTAATTACTAGTAGCCAATTTCTAAGTATTAATTTTCAATGCCAATAAATTAATTAAGCATACTTTGGTATCACGGTCTTACAACAGGCAAGGAAAAGCATGGTCTAAATGATCAGACCCTACTCTCACTTTTTTTATCTGAGAAGATATGAGAATAAATTCCTGATATATTTTTTTACTTACTTTTTTAGACAAACACACCTACTTTCTTAGACAAACATAATAATTATATAACATCCCCCATTATCACTCAATATTGATTGACGATTATGTTGAACCCAAAAGCCGGCCCTAAGTAATGAAAAATTCAATAATCTGGGAAAAGCATTATAGGCTTGTAAGCAATTAAAAAAATTCTCAAGGTTTTTTAGATAAGAATTGATTCATGCTTATCCTTGCTCTTGTTTACTAATCGCATACAATATATCCTATAAATGTCCACACAAAAATAAAAACTAAAAAAAAAAATGTATCCCTTAAAATTTGTATGATTTTCAATACCTAAAATTGTATATAATGCTTTCACAATCATATGAAGGAGCTCAATATTTAGAAAGCTAAAGATATGAAATGTGTAGAGAGCCTAAAGATGAGTAATGATGTGGTTTGGTGTTGTCCATAAAAAGTGGGACGCAAAGGACCACACCTATGGAGTCCACTGCTTCATCAAACATTATCATTATTATTATTATTATTATTATTATTATTATTATTATTTGTAAAAGAAAAAAGAATTAGAATTTGGCAGTCAGCTAAGAATTGATAATATTGTGCACTAGTGGTATAACTAGTGACAGCCACCCGTACGGTTGAGTATGCATGGATGATGGAACTTATTCATTGTTTCTAGTCTCTCTCTGATTTTATTTTTTTTCTTTTTTCAACTGACTCCATTTTACCACCAAAAGAAAAAGCAAAAAATTCTGTTTGATTTGAATGAAGGAAAGTAACGTGATTTTTGTATAGTTTTATATCTAATGGAAAATGTTGTACAACTTGATGGGATATATCCCCACTCTCTCATAAAGAGGGCTCCACTTACAAAACTTATGTGAGATTCATATACGGGCCTCACTTTTTATGAGAGAGTAGGGATTTATCTTCATCGGAATAAATAACATCGCTCTTATCTAAGTATAACTGTGCCCTTTTGGATCAGGGACAAAGTATGTGTACCGTACTGTTTAATTAGTACTTAGGAATCATAAGAAAGAACGATTTCATAATCATCATCATTAATGAAACCTTATCCTTATCAGCTGATCACTATGGTTTGTGTGGTTGTCCCACTTCTGATTCATGCATTGTATTAGATCTTAGTACGTATTATCTTTTTGTTTTTTTCACTTCAAACTTAATCAAAGTACTATACCGTGGATAACATCCTTCAAAACTTGATGAGAGAGTTTTGGAAATGAAACTTTTAAAGATTAAAATTTTAGCGCTACGAAGACTAGCTCATTCAAAGAAAAAAAAAACACGTGCATTATTAATTTAGATTTTTTTTTTTTGAAAAGTTCGTGATTAATGGTAAACGGGTTTAGATAGAACTCATCCTGAAAACCTAACTTAAGGAAAGTAGGTGCCAGACGTTTATGTATAAACATTATCATGACTAATAACTTGACGATGTAGGACACAATTAACTCTTAACACTCTCCCTCATACGTAGTGCGCCATGCAAATAGACATGAGTCTAAACTTATTATCGAATGCAAAAGTGTGACTCTAATATCATAAAAAATGGGTTTAGGCAGAACTAATCCCAAAAACTAACTAAAAGAAAAAGAGAACTAATCCCAAAAACTAACTAAAAAAAAGAGAGTATAACATTATAGCAGCCTAACAACTAATTAACGATTTGGGAGAAATACAACTTGCAAGAACTAAAATATGGATTGAGAGAATTTTAGATTGTAAAATTTCAAACGGTGACGATTTAATGGACGCAAAAATTTTGGACACCATAGAATAAGAGCAATTTTTTACCCCCCACTATTTTTTGGTCGAATTTATTCTTGACGAAAATTTGTCGACAAACTAGTTATAAGGAGCGATAGAAAAAGGGACCACCAGCCTCTAATCCCGAGTCAGCTGAATGACTGAAGGATGAATAGAGGGTCTCTATTACGTATAGAATATTGGGATTTGTACCATATATTATATACATATATATATATATATAGTCGGACATATTTGTTCCATGATTGAGTTTGAAGCTTTTTCTTTCCCCCTTAATAAGCCCAATATGATTAACTTTAACCCTATTCTATCTTGTCTTATTCCACTTGCCGGCATCCAACTTTGCAAGAGAATCATATATGAGCCAAATATACTTATTAATAAAGGAAAAAGTAACTAGAAAGCGATATATTTATAAATATATGCAATCAATAATTACTAGAAGGAAATAACACAAAAGAAAGAATTTACCCCTGAACTTTAGGTCTTGTTGCAATTTATTCCACAAATTTCAGAATGTAACATTTATTCTCCCCCAAACTCCAACCCCAAACTTTCAAATCCAACAAATTTGTTTCATCTATTAGTTTCTAAACCAGAAAGCCCATGTGGCATGCATGCGACTTGAAAGTGGACATTTTAGTAAAAAGCGTGTTGAGAGAATTACTTGCGATTTTTTGGAGCTCTTTTTGGGTACAGAAAGAGGAACAGAAAACCTGTAATTTAACGCCATTGTCGTAAGTTAACCTTCTTATCTAAAATAATAGCACATCGCACATAATGTCTACAACCGGGTAAACTTGTTATTGTTTCAAAGTGCGGATAACAGATGTTACTTTTAAAATTCGGGTAGTAAATTTTTACAAGACCTAAAGTTTGGGGAATTATTAAAATTTTTCCAAGTATATTTACATGAATCTGCAAATAAAATGTACCTTTCAAGGTCCATTCATGTTATCGTTTGCTTAATGCATACGACTTCGCGCGAAGTGCTAAGCTCCAATTAAATTTCCTCCACTACTTTTTCCGTAGTTTTAATAAAATAAACTGAAAATGACACAAAGAATAAAGTAGATCCATCAAAATGATGAAAAATAATAGTGGGCACTATTTGATAATGACTAAGCTTAAAACTTTGATGGAAATGAAAAAGCTAATCTGGTAAATTTGGCATAATGCATGCATGATCAACAATTCAAGTTTTTTAGGGCGCGCAAGATAACTAAACTGTAGAGATGCAAGAACGGGTCGGCTTGGCCCGGCTTGACACGTTCTCCTTAGGCCCACGCGGGCCGCGGGCCGGACCAGCCCAGCTCATGAATTTCGTGGGCCGGCCCATATAAGAATGACATCGACCCAAGCCCACACCACGGGCCAATTTTACGTGGGTCAAGCTGGGCCGTGTCCCGAGCCAGGATGGGCCGTACCATGGGTCTTGAATAGACTGGCCTACTCAAGGCCCATCTTGGCCTATCATGGGTTTAGATGGGCCAGCCCATCTAAGCATGCAATTTTTAATTTTTAAATTTTTAATTTTTAAATTTTTAAACAAGTTAATAAATATATAAATTTAAATTGTCAATGGAAATATGAAAAGGGATCTTTTATTTACGATTACCTCATTACATAAAAATCTTTTTATGGAAAATCCAGTAGGACAAAACGTTAGTAAGAAAAAAAGAGTACAATCAGGATAATTATACCTAAAATGCTTACAAAATTACTTAAAAAAAGAAAAAAAACATGAAGATATTATGGGCCTAGATGGGCTGGGCTGGGCCGGCCCATTATGGGCCTAGACGGGCCAGACTGGGCTAGCCCATCATGGGCCTAGACGGGCCGGCCCAACCCGGCCTGGCCCATGATTTTTCATAGGCCGTGTCGGGCCGGCCCATGGGTCGATATATGTTGGCCCAACCCGACCCATTAATATTTATGGACTGGGCCGTACTTTGAACAGTGACGGGCCGTGCCGGCCCGACCCATCCCGTCACTGTGTCAGTATGGGCCTGGGCCGGCTCATTATTACATCTCTACTAAACTATATATAATAACTAGACTTATAAATATCTTATAGTTTATTTCTAAGTCTACAATAATCCAACTCTCTTTTTAGTGTTTAAGAGCCAAATATGGTTTAAAGGTTTCAAGTAAAGGGAGCATTGGCAGAAAGAACTTGACATTATGACCACAAGAAAACAATAACTTCAAGTAGAAATTGTTCGTGCCCTTGACTATGACTACCATGTTGGATTCTATCTACATACGAAATTGGATAAATTGGATGGTATATGAGTGGAAAATATGGGTGAAACTTTGTTGAAAGTTACTGATGCATGCTGATGAGAGTTATATTTTTTTAAAAAACTTTGGTTCAGAGTGGCCAATTCAAAACAATGTAATAGAGAGGGGTTATGGTCTATTGAAATTTTAGTATGCTTATATTAGGATTTATGTACATAACCCAAAATGTTACTTACTATTAGCAATAAATAGGATTTATTTATAATAGAAATTGATTTTTTATTACATAATATCCCTTAGCCTGGCCCAAAACCTACCAATATTTAATTTATTTGTTTAGTAGAAAAATTCTCTACACAATTTAACCAAACACTAACATTTAATATAAAGCTATACAAAGAGTTACAATCTCCTACATGTATCGATGAATTTGCGATATACATAAAAATAGAATTTTTATGTCGTCCGAAAAAAATGCATTTTTTTTAGATTTCCTTCATTGTTTTCCTAGTATAAATTGTTTTTCCTTCTTTTAGCAAAACTAAAGTCTAAAACAAATCTTGTAGAGGGTATTAAAAATTTAAAAGAAACAATAACAATAAAAAACCACAAATATAAATACAGCATATTTTATGTAACTTCGCATTCTTATAAAATGTCTAAATCGTCAATGCAATTGAGCTTAAAATGTCATCCGTTGGTTTCTATCCAGACCCTAACACAGTTCTAGATCGATCATAGGAAGAGAAAAAAGAGAACAGAGGCCTAGCTGCAACCCCCACGCCCTGAGTCTGACCCTGGGTGCCTCTCTCATCCCACCGCGCCACTCACCCAAACTCGGTAAATTCTTTATTTACGAGCTAAAATGCAAATTGTGATTTTAGTTCTACCATTTAAGTATTGGTAAATTCTTTATTTACTAGGTAATAGTTTTAGTTTATGCAGTAAATAACGAATCTACTTTGTAAATGCATCATTTACCAACCAATAAAGGTGTTTTTGTAAAGATTTTAAAAATTTTAGGTCAAATTGTAATTTTGTAAAAACTGAAAGATTAAATTCTAATTTTTAAAAATTCAAGGGTTAAATTCTAATTTTTTTAAAAATAGTGGTCAAATTCTATTTTTTTTTTAAAATTAAAAGGTCATGTAAATTTATAAAAATTGAGGGGTCAAAACATGAATTTAAAAATTTATATAAAAAATTATTTCAATCCAAAAGTTTTGAACAATTATATTTGACCCTACAAAATTTTTGAATGGTAAATTTTATAATTTTGATAGTTTAAGGATATTCTTGGTATTTAAAGAATAGTAAATGCACATCTAGGCCTCGTTCATTTCGCTGATTCGAGTTTAGAATTCGAGTTTTACTGCAGTAAAAAGCTCTCAGAAACAGTCACATCTAACTTTTTTACTACAGTAAAAAGCTCTCACACAAAATTACATCTCAACTCAAATTACAAACTCAAATCAGCAAAGTGAACGGGCCCTAGTAAAATTACGTTATTTACTTCCAATCTCTAAACTTTACTTTTAATTAAAGCCAAATTATGCTATTTCTTTCCTTCTCTCTTTCCGAGCAACCTGTTTAATGGGCCAATAAAGGAAGAACTGGTAGTTAAAAATAAATTGATTAGCGTTTGCTTGTTTCTCAGGTTCCACAAAAAAGTTTTGTTCAAACCTCTTTTAACATACTAGTTGAAAGCGCGAGAGATCTATAGCGAAATTTAATAGCATTATTTATATTTGATCCATAAGTCATATTAAATTTGTTTTAAAGACAATATTTTTATGTTAAAAAAAAAAGAAAAAAACAAAAACAAAAAAAGGAAAAGGAAGGAACGAAAAAAAAAAAGAAAACCAGGGACGAAACCTTTTTTAGTGGAGAAAAGAGTTACAAAAATTTAGGCACGAATATGAATGAGGAAAAATTATTTAAATGTAAAATCAGAGACAAAAATATACCCTGCATTTGTTTCATAGATTTGAATTATTTTTCAGATCCTTTTGGTATATTATTTTCTATCATAAAATTTAAATTTTATTTCAAACTTATAAACTAAACATGCTAATAGTTATGACAGCCATTTAGAGAAAGAAAAAAAAAATGTATAATAGGTAAAAAGGGGTGGAAAGTGCAAAAGAAAACCAGTGACAAAACGTTTCGTGAGAATTAAATAAATTCAAACAATGATATGTATGATAAGAAATTATTTTGACCGAAAATTAGAGAGAAAAATATATTTATGAAGGTCACATTTAGAGAAACGATACAAAAAATATAATAGAACAAGAGTGGGGGAAAAAATGCTCGTTCCGCGTGCAAAAGATCTTTTAAAATAATAGTTAATCTCAAAGTTAATTGTCAAAAAACAAAGATTATCTCAGTTTATCCCTAAAAGTTGAAAATAACAAAAGAACGACGAGTGAAGTGAGGACAACTCATTTAGTTGTAAGCACTTCCACCCCAACTATAGGTTGAGTTCAAGTCACCCTAAACCCCATTTAAAAGTAGTGGCATTCTCCCCTCCTATTGTATCAAAAAAAAAAAAAAAAGACCAAAAGAACAGTAGACAAAAAGAGAGAAAAAAACCCAAAAAATAAAAAGTAGACAAAAAAAGAAAAATCCAATGAAACGTTTCGTTTGAGCAGCCTCAAAAAACCCATTCTTCGGTTATGAGAGGTAATAAGATAAATTCTTTCCTTCATAATTTTATGTTCAAACTTCTCTTGTTTAAACTTATGAACTAAACATGCCAATAATTATGAGGGTCACATTTAGGGAAAGAAAAAAAAATGTATAATAGAGAAAGAGTGAGGAAAAAGAACGCGCTCTGCATGCGAGAGATCTTTTAAAACAATGGTTAATCTCAAAATTAATTATCAAAAACTAGAGATTGTCTCCGTTTGTCCCTAAAAGTTAAAAATAACAAAAGAACAGCAGACAAAAAGAGAGAAAAAAAAAACCAAAAGAAAAATAGACAAAAAACAAATTCCAACGAAACGTTTCGTTGGAGCAACCTCAAGAAATAGGAGGTAATAAGATAGATTCTTTTCTCTCGCAAAAAGGGGTCACAAATATACTAGTGACTCTCAATTCAATATTTTTTTATATCTTTTATTTTTAGCATTATTTGGTTGGTTTTGTATGATTGAAAGCCAAAACATTTTTAGTGACGTTCTGTTTTGCTTTTGTAAAAAGAAGTGCAATAGTTTCTCTTCCCTGAATTTACGGGTGCATATTGATTTGTTTTTCCATTAAAAAATGTACAATCATTTCTATTATGAGAATTTTCTGAGAGAATATTTAGTCTAATGTCTAGATAGTAAACAACTCATATTCTCATTCTCAAAAAATAAACAAAGCTCATATTTTGGTTACATTAAAAAAAAAATCACAATTGTTGCACGCGCAGTCTAGTGATAATTTCACATATGACTCCATAAATTGTAGAATTGAATCCCACACCCCAAATTTAAAATGAAAAAAGAAAAAAAATAAAGAAAAATAAAGAGCTCATATTATCATTTTGTGGAGCTCCAAAGGTCAAACATTAAAATCAAGTGCATAGGAGAATAATACAGTTGAAAATTTTCATTTATTCACTCAATCATTTTCACTTGTAGAAATGTCATGCATAAGATTCAGTGACGCCTAGTCCGGAGATTGTATCTAGTAGTAACCGAAGAAGTTGCATTTGAATTCTCTCCAACAACTTCTCCTTCATATCCAAGTGCAAGATAATCCGGATCTTGGAGATTGTCTACTCCATCTAATATCTCACTGTCAACCCAAGTAGACCAATCAACCTCGCTCTCAGTTTGCGAACACAACTCCGCTTTTCGCCGCATGTTGTTTACCTCCTCTGTTAGGTTCTTCAGCATAACGTAGTTCAGCATTTCATAGTCTCTAAGAATTTTCCAAGGACAATCGTCATTAGACATTTGTTGTATGAGGGCAAAAAAAAGAAAATAAAAAATGCTTTCTCTCTGTTGATTGTCATGCTCTTAACTTACCTGTACGTGAAAATAGCATGTAATATCTGAACCGTGGCTAGAAGCACAAAGAGGGACCTCACTAGATTGATCAACCATGTTTGCTGCTCGATACCAGTCGTTGCGAATCGAAGTATCGCGACTTCAATCAAGAATTGAGCACATAGACCTGAAAAAAAAAAGAAAAATGATTGGTGGACATGTTAAGAATAACAGAGAGAATGATATGAAAGAATTATGGAGCACATACCAATGTAAAGCCTGTGTCTGATTGTGTATGTTTGCTTAGTACTTGTGAACATGTAGAGAACAAACATAGAAATGGAATACAGAAAGAAAGCTTTGATTAGCCGTGACTCGAGCAGCAACGCATTGTGCAAAGCGAAGAGCTTATCCAGAGCTATGAAAAGGGCTGCCTGCTTTTTTTCGAAAGTTTCCTGTGCATGGAAAAAAAAAAGGGTGAGGAAACCATTAAGAAATTTGTTCAGACACTGCATGATGAGATGTTTTCTGGAGCAGTAATTCACCTGTGCTGACAACATGGAATTGGAATTCTCAAACAGATGATCATGTGCTCGTTGAAGATCCTCCTGTCGCCGAAGAAGCTCTTTTTGTTGTTCATGACCGAAATTCGTCAGTTGCTGCAAAACATCCCTGAAATTTACAAAAACAGACGACTGGTTGGTGCACTAGTTTTCCAGAAATTCTAAATCCTTGTTACCACTAATTTCCCTCTTTTCGGCTTCGATAAGTAAAACGAACGGTAGAGATTCTTTTAAACAACCTCTTGAGGAGATCTCCACTTGTTCATTTCACTATCAAATGCATAAAACAAAAAAAACAAAAAAAAAGCATTTGTTATTGCAATTTAATATTTTGTTCTACCTGCTCTCTTCCAATGCTTGAGACTGAAATTTAGTGAGCAACTGAAGCCCACCAAGAGCTTCAGATTGCCCTTGCAGAAGTTCTTTTTGCTTTTCCAAGGAAATCCCTGCAAGGTTTTCTATATCGTCAGCCTTGTTATGAAGAATGTTAATCTTAGTAGACATAGTATCTCCAATTCTAGTTATTTCTCTCTCTATTTGCACAGTCTCATCTCTCAAACTTCCTATTTCCTTGTCAAGATTATGGTAAGAATCATGAAGCATAACAATCCCTTCTTCCATTTTCTCCTTCATCACGTCTTGCCCCTTTTGCAACTCCATTTGGGAAGACGAGATTTTCTCGGATTGCTCAAACGCCGCCTCCGACTGCTTTGAAATCTCCGCAACGTAATTCCCGATTTTGCTTGTTGTCTGAGCCACTTGTTGGGTCTGTTCATCTATTGAACTCAAAGAATTATGGATGTCTTTAGTGTCCTGCAACAAATTTTCTGATTTCTCTTCTATTGTTTCCAGCTTTTTCTCTGCATATGTTGCCGACCTTTTCAAATCATTCACCAGTCTCTCTGTTTGACGCCTGAATATATCCGACCTACAAACAAAACACAGAGTACCAAAGTGATTTTTCCCGTCAGGACGAGGAACTCGATATGCCTAACACTATGTTATTGAATGAAGATTCCAAATTTTTCAAATATGTGGACATTATAAAAAGGAATTTAAAGTACAATTACAAGATTTAAGATCAACAAGGCAATATAGTAGTACTCAACTGTAGCTGATGACAAATGGAGTTGGTCTCAAGGAAAAATCCGCGGTAAGTATGAATAGCATTATTGTCCAATTTCTCAAGGCAATCTTTCATGGGAGAGTTGGCCCGGCAAGAAGGAAAAGAAGGCCTTCCAGAGTCCTTTTGGAAGCAGTTACTTAGATCCCAAGCAAACCTCTTCCTCTTCTCGCTGTCATCCGCGGCGATTTCGGAGCACGCCCCGAATATCCCTTGATAAGCTCCATGCCAGCATGATTTGGAACCAACTAGTTTTCTTTGCGCATTCTTGAGCCTCTCGACTCCCTTGTCGTCGTTGAGCGCATCAATAGAGAATTCAGCAGCCACGTCAATTAAACCGGATAGTGCAGCATTTTCTCCCGGGTTCTGAGAAGCAGAAGAAGAAGAAGACCAAAACAATGGCATACCAGAGCTTGAAAATGAGAGTAAGATCAGCAGAAGAAGCAGAAACTTATAACTTCCCATTTTTTTTCCTCTCTTCTTTTCGAGTTTTCTTATTGATTCTGTGATTCAGGGAAAAAAAAAAAGAGTTTATCAGTATTCTTTTAAATTCCCTGCTTTACAAGGAGTCTATAATGGATTGTTATATTTTTGATAAGCAAAATACCATGGGTCACATATTTAGTAAAACAGAGTAAAAGAACTTAAATGGTGTTAAAAACAGAAACGCGGTGCAGTTCCATATGAGAAAAATTACACAATATAAAACTGCAGTTATAACACGACTATTAATAATGTATCTGAATACAAATCACAAACGGAATATGTGTGTGTGTGTGTGTGTGTGTGTGTGTATATATATATATAAATATATATATATATATATGTATGTATCTAAGTGGTTTTTATTGGATATATTATACATACTCTGTTTTACATGCAAAAAGAAAATGAAAAACATTTTTCAAATACTATGTTTTGTTTGTTAAATTTCGCTAATTTTACTTCATAAACGGGAGGGAATTACACTGAAACCGAAGAAACAGATAAAAAAAAACAAGAAAATCACTGTAAAAAGAAACAGGGAAAGAAGTAATATTGAAAGAACGTACGTATTGGATATGCAAGGTGTGAAGGCAACAGTGAAACTTTGTGAACAAGAAAATGAAAGAGACGGGAACCGTATTTATAGGATGGAAAGGTCGCGATTATAGAAATATCAGGTGTTTGGAAAATTAACCGACACGCGAAATCTCAAAAGCTAAACACGGAAAAAGGGAAAATAGAAAATAAGAAGGGATTAAAGACAAAAAAGAATGTCACAATTAAAAAGACATTATGGTATTTTTTTTCTGAAAAAATATGGTAGATTATGTCCTAATATATATATATATATATATAATAAGTTTTAAAAAAAATACTGTTTGCGTTTGCGTTTTTTTTTTTAAGAAAATGAACTCTTTTTTTTTTTTCTTTTTTTAGTTACTTAATTGAATTTTTATAATAAAAAGGGAACTGAGAATAGGTTTTTTTTTTTTTTTTTCTCCCCACACCCAACATGTTATATCTCCAATTTATAAACTATTGCTATCTTGATATCTATAAAAAAAAATTAATTTTCTTATTTGGATGAGTATTTCAAAAAAAAAAAAAAACATATAAAGTTATGTTAAATTTTCTCGCTATATGTTGTATGATGATTGTTGTTAACGCGACAACCATGTAAAACAAAGGAAAAAGAAATTCATGAAAAGAGAGAAGGATTCAATGACCCTTCCTCTTGAGATTGTATTAACAACAGAAATTATATAAAAATTTCTACCTGCAAATACACATAAAAAACTTAGCCAAAATCTGCGTTTTAACATAACGGGACTAATGTCTTAAAGATGAAATTCTCTTTGTTGCGTTTTTTTTATTTACTTTTTTTATTATTGTTTGTGCTATTATGATTTTTATTTTTTAAAATTAATATATTTTATTTTTCTAAAAAACATGTTATAGCAAATTTCATTATGTATGAAAAAAGGCTTCATAAAAAAAGAAAAGATATAGAAATGATAACATTAAATTAAAATAAAATGGCGATTGTGAAAACAAAACAAAAAAATGAATTGGTTAATAAATATTTTTATTGAAATAGTTTGCGGTATATTTGGAAATAATAGGGGAATGCAGAAAGTCAATATAATCATTTTAAAATTAAGTGGGGTGTGCATTTAGAAAGGGGTGTAGAGAGTGAAAACGGGTGTGTAAATAAAACCACCATTTATATAAATCAATTTCAATTAATAATATTTTTAATGCTTAGAAAAATATTATTTCTACACCTAAAATGCATTTAGGAAACTTGGACAAAAGAAAAAACAGCAACCTTTCTTCAAAATAAATAAATGAGTAAATATATACATGAAAGCAATTAAAAACAAAAGGAAAAAAAAAAGTTTCGTTATGAGAGGCGTGGAGAATTTGGTACTGCAACAACAAAAGTTTTATAAGCAACAAACGTAAGGTTATTTTCTTTTCAAAAAAAGAATAATAAGGCTATTTAAAATCAATTAATATACTAGATTTTTTTTAATGGATTAACATAATAGATTTAGATGTAGTATTTAAGCATTTAACTAAATAATTAAACTCATGAATATTGAAAGAAAAAAGATGATTAGATAAAGAATATTAAAAAATAGTCCAAATAATGAATTCAAAATAATAAAAAAAAACAATTGATCCAAATGTTAAGCACATATTTATTAGACAGTTGTAGTGCATAAGAATGATGATATCATATAATTAATGCCGGGTCTAATGAATAATTTCTTCTTCTAAATATCGAAAGTTCAAAAAAAGGACAAAAAAGCATAATTAACACGTCTAACAAAATAATTCTATAGAAATTATGATAAGTGATATCTAAAAAAAGGAACCTTTTAAATTCTTAAAAAGTTAATAAAGTAAATTTATTCAATAAAACTAAATTCATGGAAAAAAAGTAATAGTAAAAGTATAAAATAAGAAATTTTGTAGGTCTATTTTGTTAAATATACCCTTTCATTTCTTTTTAATAATTTTCTTTTCATTAAATAAATTGAGTTGGAAACTTACAGCGAGAAGGGAGCTTTAGTCAGTACCAATTTTGTTTAGAGAATCTTCTTTTTTTACTTTTATATTTATTTTATAAGCCTATAAAAGATCTCGAAATTGGGTAGTAATATTTGTGTATGTATTATATGCTCATAATTAAACTAAAAATACTCAATAAGTGCTGTTAAGTGGACGTATAGTTATTCATATCTTCCCCACAAAATACTAAATCCAAATCGAGTATAATCTAAAAGGCATATACGGGAGATTTGAAAGAAAAAAGAAAAAAGAAACCCCATAAAACAATAAAAGGGAACAAAATAAAGACAGAGAATGGACCGTATATATTTTCAATCGATTATAAAGGCTCTCATATTAACTTTATTTTATAATAATTTCTCAGCAGTTTTTGAATACATAACAACAGTATGTCCTATATAGGCTATTGAGCATGAAAGGGACCCAAAAAAAAAACAAAACACAAATAAAAAGTAACTTTATATTTGTGTCCTTCATAGTATAGCTGACTTATTTTTCAACTGAAAAATGTGAAAAACTAAGTAGTCAACTTGTATCAATTAAGCAGAAGTGATGCAGGCCGCTGGGTTCTGTACGCCGCCGACGGTGGGCTTGACATTCTTGCATTTAGAAGTAATTGGGCCTTGGCTTCCACTGTATTTCAGATTAATGTCTTGAATCACCACGTTTTGACAAGGAGCTCCTGAGCTGCACACAAGATTGACTGCAAGAGGAGTTGAACTTGTGCCATGGATCTTCTTGAAGCTGATGTTGCTGAGCTTAACTTTGGACGGAACCTGATAATGATCATGAGTACAATTTATATAACCACCATATATATATATATATATATATATATATGCACACACATGTCATTTAAGATATTATTTTAAAGAAATATTTTAACTTTTTAAAAGCACTAAAGTAAACCAACTTTTTATGCAATGTATTTAAACTGTCGCATAAGAATAATTTGGTATTCATGCACGTAGTAATTTTTATTGTTATTATTATGTGACATTTATGTTCAACTGCTTTTTTTTTATACAATACGGGATAGAATCTGCACCTTTTCAGATCCAAATCTCCTCTCACCCTTACTATATATCGTTTGACCTAATGATCCTTAATTATGTTCAACTACTTGGCATGCGGTGGTTCTTAGCATTCATCGTGAATTATCTTATGTTAATAGCCTTTTTTCGTCAAGAAATTATGGCAGGATCAAAGTTATAAACCGTAAATAATTAGTACCTTAAGGTTGCACTGGTTCCATGGACAGTACTCTTGGTCAATCAACACAGGATTGCCCACATTCTCCATTGTTATGTCCGCGAAATGTATGTCTGAAGCAGTTCCGGGATAGGAGTTTGGCCAAGTCTTAATTCTGACTCCGTTCAGGGTGTTCTTGAGAGTGCAACCAGTGACAAATATTCCCTGAACAGGCAGCTCGTTTAAGTACTTTCCAAGGCTTCCTATGCCAAATCCATGTCCGGGACCGCACGTGACCTGGGTGAGGTAGATTTGCTTGCTGCCGTCGCCGATCGACACACAATCGTCGCCGGTTTGGATGATTGAGTTGAGAATTTTGATGTCAGTCGAGCGACCAATGTGGATTCCATCTGTGTTGACACTGTTTTCCGGTGCAATGACATGGAAATTGTGGAACGTTACGTTCTTACATCCCAAAACGTTGACGTGGAATTGCTTGCTGTCCAGGGTGGTCACATCTTGGACTAGGGAATTGGTGACGAAGTCAAATCTGAGATTCTGTTTAATAATTTTTTTTTTTTCAATATAACTAATTAGGTTGAGCACTCGTGAAAATTTTAATTTTTACGTTTAACTTTGAGAATAAATAAGCATGGAGTACTGCTTTCTCTCTCTCGGTTTTTATTTTTATTTTTTGCCCTTAAAGAAAATAAATAAGAAGCTTACAATGGGAAGCTGCTTGCCGCAATACTCGGTATGGTCGCATTTTTTACCCCAAGCTGACTTTCCCTGGCCGTCGAAAACTCCGTTACCGGAAACAGTAAGGAAGTCGACGTGCTCGAAGCCAATCCAGGTATCGCCGCCTTTGAAACCGCCGCCGACAGGTGGGGCTTGCAATGTCCCTTGCAGATTGAACTCAATGGGAGCCTTGCAAGGTCCCTGAAATAGTGCTTGTGTTACCTTGAATACCCCTTTCGGCACCACTATTTTACTTCTTGTTGCCGATGCACAAGCCTCTTTCCATGTGGTCAACAAGGCCTAAAAGTACACACGAAAAACATATCCAAGTTTATCATCATTTTTTACAAATTTATTCCATGATTTTTTACAATTAATCAATTAGGACTTACTTGAGTGCTATCGGCGTTGGGTTTCGCACCATTCGCTGTTACGTCGAAGACTTGGGCGTTTGCATGGGATGCAAACAACACCAACAAGGTCATTGCAGCCACGTTTAATCGCACACCCATCCTGCATGTGATTTCTCTTTTCGACAACGTTTTTGTTTTTTGTTTTTTTGTTTTTTTTTTTCCCTTTGGAATTGTCTTTTGACGAATGACGAATTGGGTTGTGGTTTCCTTTCCTTTATATATTGAGTTCTATGCCTAATTCTGAACAAATTGTTACTAAATTTATCAGAGTTAATTACACCAATGAATTGGGCCCCTTTATCTAAAATTAGCATAATTAGACTTGCACCAATGAGTTGGGTCATTTTATCTAAAATTAGCATTACATTCTCTCCCTCAAACAATTAAGTCTAACTTGCCATATTTGCGTTTGTCTTCCCTTCCTCAATGGATTCCTTCCGTGGTTGGGAAGAAGCCATTCTCGATCGGTGGTGTATTTGCACAACGGAATGTTGGCACTGCGAGCGATCTACAATGCGATTCCGGTCGGAGTGAGGGAAAACCCTTAATTAACGCTGATTTCTTTTTCGAAGAGAACAAGAAAGTTCCATATTGCATAGATCTTTTGGGGAAAAAAAGGAAAAGGGAAAGTACCATAATAATAGATAGAGTAGTTCTAATAATTAATATTTCTAAAATAAAGATATGAAAAAATCTATCCTTTAATAGATAAAATTTATAATACCTAATTTAACTCTCTTATACCCCCACCTAATTTTAATCTTGATTTGTCGAAAATATAATTTTCTTAACTATTAATATTGTATTCCTTTTTTAAGATTATTACAATTCCTCACATTACTTTTGAATTATTGGGGCAGAGCTTTTTTTTTTTTTAAGGAAAAAAAAAGTTCAATAGTGGATTTCATTAACTTGGAATAGAGAAGTCATTCTGTAAAAGCGTCCGAATGGAATAAGCAAAGAAAAAAAATTGTAAAATAAACGATTAAAAAACAACAAAAAAGTAAATGAAAAACAAAAGACAACTGAGTCGCAAAAAAATAATAAACAAAATAATAAATGAAAAAAAAAAAACAACTGAGTCGCATTATATAATTAATTGAATATTAATTGGACACAATAAGAAATGAAAGTGCAATAAAATAGCACATGAAGCGGCACAAAAAAAATAAAAACACCCTAGAAAAAAAAACCTTGATCAATCGAAATTATAAAAAATGAAAATGGTGAAATAAATAAACAAAATGAAAAAAGAAAAAAGGCGACACAATTAATTAAAAAAAATGAAGAGTAAACAAATATAAACAAAAAAACAAAAAATAAATAATTTTTTTTTATGTTTATTGCCCCTTTTGTTTAAGTTCATTAAGAACAATCTTAACACTACAACTAGTAAAGAAAAAAAAAAAGAGAAAAAAAAAGACAAATATCCTTTAAAATGCATGTTTCTTAAATTAATATCTTTTAGTCAAAAGGGTATTAATTAAGAGTAAAGAATAAAAATCTTAAAATAATGCATTTAAAGTTTACCAATTTTCACATCCCATCATGTGTCTATGTGTATTGGTGGGTATGCGGTTATATTCACACACCCTTCTTTACTCTTCATATCTCTTTAAATTAAAATTTCTTATTGCAAAAAGATCATCACATAAAATGAAAAAAAAAAAAAAAAAAAAAAAAAAAAAAATAATAAAAAAAAAAAAAAAAAAAAGAACAACTATGATTAAAAAAACAACTATGAAAAACTTAAGCATTAATTTCAAATTTAGCCCCGAAAATTAGAGATTGTGTCAGTTTGATCCCCATAGTTTAGAATGGCAAACAGTTAGTGCCCGAACTTATCAAAATTTGGTGTACTGAGTTAGTCTTCGAACTTATCAAAATTTGGTGAACTCACATTCATAGATTAGGTCTTCTGATATAGTAATGAGTGAAATTTATTCGAAAATAAATAAACCTTGCGTATTTTGGAGAAATAATATCATGAATAGCTGGAACACTATTTCATATATATGAACTCCATAACTTCGATATGAAGATTAATGATATCCCATTACAGTGTTAATTTGATATTTGATATCGAAATAATAACATAAATTATCCTATTAAGATTTGTTCATAAATAAATCATCCATTAAAGTATTAATAGAACTCACTCAGAGAATTAATAATGATATTAAATTGATTAAGAGTTGGATCGAATTGAATAGTTTTTCCGAAACTTAGATTGTGTTGGTCAATTTGGTCTCTTTGCTAACTCCATAAATCCTAAAAATAAAAAAAAAATAAAAAAATGAAATGTCTTTATGGTTTTATATATAGTACTTTTGGACTGTATGAAAACGTCCACACGGATAGTCTACACCAGGTATGGTGCCAACTGATAGTACCGAGAGCACTAAGTGGTGAGTTTTCATGTAGCAATTTAGAGAAAAGAAAACCATAGCCAAAAAGGATTAGAAGAAGATTAAATTAAGAAATTTTTGCACTTAGGCTAGATCACAAGGTTCTCTATTCTCTCATAAATGTGAAATTAATATTGTCCCGTTTATTCAGCATTGCGCATTTTCTTTAAGTTGATCTATGGTAACAAAAGGACAGTTATAAGATTAAAGAGGTCAATATAGAAAGATCACTATTATAAAAGGATAGTTTTACAATTTTTCCGTTAATTAAAGACCAACAGAAAATTTATCAGTGCCCTCACAAGTTGACTTTGAGAAGAGTCATAGCAAGAAAGATTGAGCAATTGAGAAAGTTGCACTAGATTTGCATAGGCATTCATCCAATCCAATCCAATCCAATTTATTTTGGTCATATAACAACGGATTCAATCAAAGATCAATCAAAGATCAGTTTTTGAAAAATTACATCTAATCCAATCAAATTACGAATGTATCATCCAATCCAATCCGATTAAGGTAGGTTTGGATTGAATTGGACCAATTAATTTTCTACAATTGAGCATTTTGTACATTTTTTTATTTTTTTATTTATCTGTTCAACCTATTTGTTAGATCTTTTTGATAAATTTAAATACTACAATTGAAAACATAAAGCAAGAATTAACATCCATAAATCTAAAAAAGGTATATAAACTCTAAATTACTTCAAAGTTGATTAAACACCTAACAAACAACTTAAATAAATGAAAATAAAGTTACAAACTGATGAGCATAAAAAGTTAAGCAAAAAATAATAACGAAAAACATAAAAAGAAAGTTACAGAATTTATAATTTGAGAACTTGCACCGGCCTTTTTTAGACTAATGGTAGTCTTAAAATGACAATCATCCGATAGTAATTAGACGAACAGAAATTATTTGGTGTACAATAAAGATTATTGTCCTTTCACGTACCAGATTAAAAGCTAGTTGCGTACATGTACTCTAAAAAAGTCCAAAGTCAAACTTCTTTCATTGCCACGTTGGTGGCATTATTTTATTTTATTTTATTTTCCTTATATTCTCTTGCAATTTGAGGATTATATTCTCTTATAATTTGGGGATTATGGGGAAATTCTCTTTGTTTTTATTGTTTCTCGTTGATTATTTATAGTATTGATTTTGTTTGTAGGGGTTTACAGATGCTTATATATTACAACAATAAAGGCCATTTGCGACGATATTAATTGCGCTGACATATATCGTCGTAAATAATATAATATTTACGACGACATGTCGTCGCAATTACTCCCCGTTAAATTAATTAAGCATGTCGTCGCTAATAAGTTTAATGTCGTCGCAAGTAGTTTTGGCGCGGATTTTTGCCGCCGAAGGGAATCTATTTTTTGCGACGACGTGTAGTCGCAAATATCTTATTATTTGCGACGATAGATGTCGTCGCAAATAGTATCACTCTATTTGTGATGATATTTTCTCTTGTCATCGTAAATAAGCTTTACAGATTTGACCAAGAACTAAACGCGGGAAAATGATTATTTGCGACTACATTATGTCGTTGTAAATAATTTCCAGATGTGGGGTATTTACGACGACAATGTCATCGCAAATAAGTCTAATCTAATATACCCTAGCTTCCTCTTCATTTTCCCCCCGACGGTTTCAGTCTCTCTCTCTGCCTCTTCTTCCCCTCACCGCCACCGCCGCCCCCGCCTCCGCCTCCCCCGCCGCCGGCCGTCTTCTCTCTCTCTTCCTTTCTCTCTCCCCCCTTCTCTCTCTTCCCTTTTCTCTCTCTCTCTCTCTCTCTCTCTCTCTCTCTCTCTCTTCCGCTCCCTTCTCTCTTGTTCCCCTCTCCGGCCACCGACCCCGCTCCTGCCGCCCCGCTCCCGCCAGAATTTCAGGTTTGGGTTTTTACTTTTTTTTCTTTTTGTAAATTTTTTTTTTGTTTGGTTACTTGCATTGATTCGAAGAATGTTAGGGATTTTTAAGGATTTTTGTTAGGGATTGTTGTTACTTGCCGAGAAAATAGAAGAAGGAAATAGAAAATAGAAAATGTTATGGATTTTTGTTTGAATTTAGTCATTTTTTATGGTTCTGAGAATGTGAAAATTTAAACTTGCATTGATTAATCAAGAATTGTGTCTATATGTTACTCTAGCTGTTAATAAAATGTTAATTTTGATGTTTGAAAATTATGTTCGATGTTTTAATTTGATGAAGGCATTTAATTTTTCACCTTCGTCACTGTTTGCACGGTTCCTCGGACGTAATCATGTTATTTTCAGCCCCCGTTTAGTGGGTTTAAACTTTGTGAGTTTTTTATATTTATTTAGTTTAAAATTGTTGTAGTTTTTGGTTGTATGAATTCGGGATTATGATGACAATATTTGAATTATGATTTTCTTATATTTTTGAAATTTAGTATATGTTTATGATTCTTGTTTTGGGTGGCACATCTTGCAGCTATAGTGTGCCGAAATCATTTAAAGTTGTTTTTCTGCAGGTTTTGATTTTTGGATCATATGAAAAATAAGCCGTTATGCTGCCGAAATTTAGTTAGAAAACGAGAATTTTAATAAGTTCATTAACAAACTTTAATTAATAAAATTTAATTGTGTTAATAAAGAGTAAAATTAAAATCAATTAAACACATTAATAAATTGTTATGTCTGTTACTGTTTATAGTTGAAATGTCGATTGACAAAAGTTGGATTTATTTGAGGAACCGATTGTCGAATGAATATTGGAATGGGTTATCTGCTTTTATTGATGTCGCCAAAAATTCTGCAACTTCAATTAGCCATATCAGATGTCCTTATGTGAAATATAGAAACCATGAAATGCATCTAGTAGATACTATGAGAGGGCATATACATCGATTTGGTTTTGATCCATTGTATAGTACATGAATTCATCATGGTGAAATAGAAGCGGTTTCAGGTGTCGACCCAATAGTTAATCAACCAGTAGACGAGATGTTTGCAGTCTTAGAAGACGTTGCTGGGATTAATGATGAACATGAAATGTTGGATGAGACGCATGTGGATCTAGAAGATGCACAGTACGTTGAATTTAAGGATCTACTTTCTGAGCTCCAGGTGGGATTGTATCCGGGCTGCACTAAGTATTCATCTTTAAATTTCTTAGTGAAATTGATGCATTTAAAAGTGTTATACAAGTGGCCTAATGAGTGTATGGATGCTCTGTTAAATCTATTGAAAGATGCATTCCCGGATGTGAAGTTACCTTCTTCTCATTATGAGTCGAAGAAGCTTATGAGTAAACTTGGACTGGGTTATGAAACAATTCATGTTTGCAGGTATGATTGTGCTTTGTTTTGGAAGGAGAACGCTGATCTACAAACGTGTCCCATATGTAAAACATCTCGTTGGAAGAAAAAAAAAGACAAATGGTACTAAACAAGTGCCTTGGAAAGTACTACGTTATTTCCCATTAACAGATCGATTGAAGCGTTTGTACGGTTCTCGTCACACAGCTAAAGATATGACATGGCACCAGCATGGGCATTCAAATGATGAGGATTTAAAGCGTCATTTAGTCAATGGTAATGAATGGAAGGAGGTAGATGAAAAGTATCTTGAGTTTTCACGTGAGCCGCAAAATGTTCACTTGGGGTTGGCCGCTGATGGTTTCAATCCTTTCGGGAACATGAGCCTCTCATACAGTATGTGGCCGGTGGTTTTAACGGCCTACAATTTACCTCCGTGGTTATGCACTAAGGATCCTCATAAGATGTTGACATTGTTGATTCCTTGCCCAAATGCACCCGGAAAGGATATGGATGTCTTTTTAAGGCCCTTTGTGGATGAGCTAAAAGATTTGTGGAATGAAGGAGTAATTGTACGTGACGCAGTTTCGAATACATCATTTCATATGCAGGCTATGTTGCTCATGACAGTTAATGATTTTCCTGCTCGTAGTAGTTTATCTGGATGGAGTGGTCAGGGCTATTTAGCATGCCTAACTTGCAATGATGCAACCCCTTCAAAGAGGATAACAAGTAAGACTTATTTTGTTGGCCATCGGCAATGGCTTGCTATTAAACATGGGATGAGAAAAAATAAAAAGTTTGATGGTAAGGTTGAGAAACGACCTCCATCAGCTCGAAAATCTGTTCACCAAATCTTAGCTCAGTTACAAAATGTGTCCCTCAGAATGCCTGGTAAACATGAAAAGTATGGTGGTAAGAAGCGGAAAAGACATGCAAGCGAGCTTAATTGGACAAAGAAGAGTATCTTTTGGGAGTTGCCTTATTGAAAGTCATTGTCGTTACGTCACAACTTAGATGTCATGCATATTGGAAGAATGTATGTGACAACTTATTGGGCACAATTCTAGACATTGACAATAAAAGTAAGGATACGGACAAAGCGAGAATCGATCTGCAACATATGGGGGTGCGCAAGGAGTTGCATTTGTACAAAGACGGTGATCGTTGGATGAAACCACATGCATCTTATACACTATCTCCAGACGACGGTAAAAAGTTTTTGTGATTTTTTAAAATCAGTAAGGTTTCCTGATGGATTTGCTTCAAATTTAAAAAAAAAAAAAAAAAAAAAACGTGACCGAAGGGAAGAATAAAATTACTGGGCTAAAATTACATGACTGTCACATCATAATGTAGCGATTATTGCCAACAATGATATGACCATTCATGAAGAAAGAGATCATTGATGCAACAACATAATTAAGTAATTTTTTCGAGTTAATATGCTCAAGGATATTGCGAAAAAGTGATTTAGAGAAAGCTCAACAAAATATTGTGCTTATTTTTTGCAAGTTAGAAATAATTTTTCCTCATGCATTTTTTGATATAATGGTACATTTAGTTATACACTTGCCTGAAGAAGCCATTCGAGGAGGACCAGTTCACTTAAGATGGATGTATCCGTTTGAACGTTTTCTTGGATTGTTAAAGAAATATGTCAAGAATCGTGCACGTCCTGAGGGTTCAATTGCTGAGGCATACATTGTGAACAAAGCTCTGACTTTTTGTTAATTGTATTTAACTGGAGTTGAAACACGATTTAACCGACTGGCTAGAAATTGGGTAGACGATGAAGATCGTACTGTTAAAAAGATTTATGTATTCGAAACTCACTGTCGGCCAATTAGGAAGATGACCCTCATCACTTTGGATACTCATTTGCGAGAGAAAGCTGACTGATACGTACTACAGAACTGTCCAGAAATTCAACAGTTCATTGAGTAAGTACTACTTTCAGTTTTGTTACTTAATTGTTCATTGATTGTGTCGCATACAATCGTGTCCCTTACTTTCATTCTCTGTTAAACATGTTGGGAATAGTGTCCTAGAAGCATGAGACGTAATAGGATATTTATTATTTAATTAATAAAAGAGTTTATTCATCATTTTATGTGCATATATTTATTAATATTTTATGAATATCAAATGAAAATTCTGTGATTGTTTATGTAACCTTAAACATAGTATATAAGTGTTATATATGAGAGGATAGTGTTTAAGGATAATAATCAAAAACATTGTTCATAATGAATTTAATTAAAGTTCGGAATCTTTAATTAAAACATTATTAATACATGTCATTCTCATTTAGAATGGAACGGTGTTATCCGCACTGTTAATATGGTGAGATATTGAATGAGTGTATTTCGCATAATAAGATTATGTGGAACAAGGACACAAACACAATATGAATTTCTAATAATTTTCGTTAAACATAGAAATTCTAATTGAGTCTACCGATGGTCATATATAGGATGATCTTAATCCTGAGTTCTTAACAAACTCCTATTTATGGATTTATGTCTTTTGATTTACTCGGTACGGGTTCCGAGACCCTGAATCCTATTCCTTGTATTTTGGAGACATAATGAAATAGGTAGCTGGGAATGTTATTATACGAGATGGAATCCATTCCTTCTTGAGAAAGAAGTAGATAAATAATTCTCTTGAGTGTTGATTCGGTACTTGGATTAGTAAGAGTGCTCTGGTTCATGAATGTGTTTTATGAATTACTATCCATTAGAGAATCAATGGTACTCAAGGATGCAAATATAATTAGAGAGGTTAACATATTCTACCTGACTTTAATTATGAATTATTTATGGAGGATTGATCTATATGTAATGACTATATCAAATGGACACTTCGCAGTTTAGAAGTAATTAATGTCTATAATTTCGAGAGTTCAATTCCAAGTTTATAGTGGAGTAACTATTGGAATTAATAGAATTAATTAATTAATTAAAGTGTTTAATTAATTATTAATTTTATTGGAGCTCGGGATTATAAGTCCATAAGTCCCCGCATCGTCCTTGTAATTCTACCAGACACAAAGCGCAAAATGGGAATTTTAGAATTACGGAATTCTAAAATTAAATACTCGAAAAATAATTAATTGAGAATTAATTATTATTTACATAATGTGATTATTTAAATTTGAATTTGAACACATCTAGATTTATCCATTTAAACTTATTTGATAAGTTGTTCAATTTAGAATTCAAATTAAATTTAAGTTTGACTTAAATTCGAATTTGAATTTGAATTGAAATTGGACTACTCGATAAAGGATAAGATCTCTTCCTTCCCTAATCTGATGTTGGTGCCACACACATGGTGAAATTCTAATGTGGTGGCCGGCCACTTAAGAGATAAGGGGAAGGGATTTTCTATTCGAAATTCAAAATTGGAGATAGGGATTTGATTCTGTTTAGAAGTTTGACTTCTACTCTTTAAATATGAGAATGATAGAAAATTGTGGACACAATTTTTGAAACATTTTTCAGCCCTAAAATAAGTGGTGGCCGAATTTACTCATAGCAAAAGAGAGAGAAAAATGTGTTTAATTAATTATTAATTTTATTGGAGCTCGGGATTATAAGTCCATAAGTCCCCGCATCGTCCTTGTAATTCTACCAGACACAAAGCGCAAAATGGGAATTTTAGAATTACGGAATTCTAAAATTAAATACTCGAAAAATAATTAATTGAGAATTAATTATTATTTACATAATGTGATTATTTAAATTTGAATTTGAACACATCTAGATTTATCCATTTAAACTTATTTGATAAGTTGTTCAATTTAGAATTCAAATTAAATTTAAGTTTGACTTAAATTCGAATTTGAATTTGAATTAAAATTGGACTACTCGATAAAGGATAAGATCTCTTCCTTCCCTAATCTGATGTTGGTGCCACACACATGGTGAAATTCTAATGTGGTGGCCGGCCACTTAAGAGATAAGGGGAAGGGATTTTCTATTCGAAATTCAAAATTGGAGATAGGGATTTGATTCTGTTTAGAAGTTTGACTTCTACTCTTTAAATATGAGAATGATAGAAAATTGTGGACACAATTTTTGAAACATTTTTCAGCCCTAAAATAAGTGGTGGCCGAATTTACTCATAGCAAAAGAGAGAGAAAAATATTTTTCTCCAAAAACTCCACATCGTGCATGCGTTGGTGTTTGTGGAAATTTGAGTGTTTAAGAAACCTGTTTTGTCTCACGTGTGCCCACACACACATCTACGTGGAATCAAGGAATTGACGTGAAAAACTTTGGTATTCTAAACACAAACTTGGAGTAAGGACTGTTCGTGGTCAAAGAATTCAAGTTATCATCCGAGTCAGCTTCTAGGTATTTTTCCGGATTGATTTCTTGATATATAATTACTGTGATTAATTTATGTTGGGAATGGTGTCCTAGAAGCATGAGATGTAATAGGATATTTATTATTTATTTAATAAAGGAGTTTATTCTTTATTTTATGTGCATATATTTATGAATATTTTATGAATATCAATGAAAATTCCATGATTATTTATGTAACCTTAAACATTGTATATAAGTGTTATATACGAGAGGATAATGTTTAAGGATAATAATCAAAAAGCAATGTTCATAATGAATTTAATTAAAGTTTGGAATCTTTAATTAAAACATTATTAATACATGTCATTCCCATTTAGAATGGAACGGTGTTATCCGCACTGTTGATATGGCGAGATATTGAATGAGTGTATTTCGCATAATGAGATTATGTGGAACAAGGACACAGACACAATATGAATTTCTAATAATTCCGTTAAGTATAGAAATTCTAATTGAGTCTACTGATGGTCATATATAGGATGATCTTAATCCTGAGTTCTTAACAGACTCCTATTTATGGATTTGTGTCTTTTGATTTACTCGGTACGGATTCTGAGATCCTGAATCCTATTCCTTGTATTTTGGAGACATGATGAAGTAGGTAGCCGGGAATGTTATTACACGAGATGGAATCCATTCCTTCTTAAGAAAGAAGTAGATAAATAATTCTCTTGAGGGTTGATTCGGTACTTGGACCAGTAGGAGCTCCGATTCATGAATGTGTTTTATGAATCACTGTCCATTAGAGAATCAATGGTACTCAAGGATAAAGAAGTAATTAGAGAGGTTAACGGATTTTACCTAGCTCTAATTATGAATTATTTATGGAGGATTGATCTATATGCAATGACTATATCAAATGGACACTTCACAGTTTAGAAGTAATTTATGTCTATAATTTCGAGAGTGCAATTCCAAGTTTATAGTGGAGTAACTATTGGAATTAATAGAATTAATTAATTAATTAAAGTGTTTAATTGATTATTAATTTTATTGGAGCTCGGAATTATAGGTCCATTAGTCCCCGCGTCGTCCTAGTAATTCTACCAGACACAGAGGGCAAAATGGGAATTTTAGAATTACGGAATTCTAAAATTAAATACTCGAAAATAATTAATTGAGAATTAATTATTATTTAAATAATGTGATTATTTAAATTTGAATTTGAATTTGAGTCAAAATTGGACTACAGGATAAAGGATGATTTTCTCTTCCTTCCCTATCTGATATTAGCGCCACACAGGGATGAGAATCCCCTTAGAATGGCTGGCCATATAGGATAGAGGAAAAGAGGAGATTTGGTTTAAAAATTCAAATAGGAGATAATTAACAAGCTTTATCTTAGAGATAGAGATTGGATTCCTTCTAGAAGTTTGACTTCTACTCTATAAATACTATTTTTGAGACAATTTTCGGAATGGTTTTTTACCCTAATTTTAGAGGTAGCCGAAATTTCTCTATAGAAATTTTGGAAACAATTTTTCAGCCCTAAGGGTTAAGGCTGGCCGAAATTTTCAAGAGAGAAAGGGAGGAAAAATTTTTCTCTAAAAATTCCACATCGTGCATGTGATGGTGTTTGTGGAAATTCGAGTGTTTATTGTAACCCGTTTTGCCTCATGTGTGCCCACACACACGTCTTCGTGGATTCTAGGAATTGATGTGGAAGACATTGGTTTTCTAAACACAACGATTGGAGCAAGGACTGTTCGTGGTCAAAGAACTCAAGTTATCATCCGAGTCGGCTTCCAGGTATTTTTCCTAATTGAGTTCTTGATATATATAAGTTAATGAGATTAATTTATTCGTGCATAAATTAATATAATCTATAGAGTATCTCAAAAGTTTTTTCTGAAATTTTTGTTATACACGATCCGTATCCCCGCCACGCTTCCGCACCCGAATTCGATTAGGGAACCAGCAAAATAGTGACCATATGAGGGAGATTGATGACGGCGGGCGAACCATACCATTGGATGAAATTCAATCGAAAGAGTTTCCAAAATGGTTTAAGAATAAGGTACATTTATAATTAATTTGCATTAACATTGTTAAGTCATTAAAAAATTTCGTTTTAAACAGAATTCATGTCTCGTTACAGATTTTCAATATTCAACAGCAGAATGGCGCAGAAGTGAATGATCAAATACTTTCACTTTCAAGTGGTTCAAGCTTCTGATGTCAAAGTTATCCGGGTTGTGTGGTGAACGGTGTCAAGTTTCTGATACGTAATCGGGATATGAATCAAAGTACTCAAAATAGCGGTGTCTGTGTTCGCGGACCTGATAACCTAACGTATTATGGATTTTTGGAGGATATTTATGAACTGTCCTACTTAAACAACAATTTTGTTGTGCTTTTTAAATGTCTATGGTTTGACACTCGTCCGGGGAAGAAAAGGATTCAACACTATAAAAATAGAATAAGTGTTTTTGTTAAAGACACGTGGTACGAAAACGAACCTTTCATACTTGCATCTCAAGCAGTGCAAGTTTTTTATATAGACGATTTATTTAACGGTCCAAACTGGAAAGTTGTAGAACACT
The DNA here is from genome assembly GCF_000414095.1 of Morus notabilis. Lineage (NCBI taxonomy): Eukaryota > Viridiplantae > Streptophyta > Magnoliopsida > Rosales > Moraceae > Morus > Morus notabilis. Next base: position 460,549 of record NW_010368056.1, on the reverse strand, counting down.
TTAGACATCGACATATTTGAGACATTCCAAAAACTGACATTGATAACGTGATGATAGTCCAGGATACGGAGTCTACAAATATTGAGTTAGTAGTGGAACTACCAGAGATTGACTCATTTGTATTGAATCGATATGATCTATCGTCTAATGTTGTCACCTCCGATGTTGATGTAATTATGAAAGATAAGTCTCCTGTAGTTGATGATTTTATTAATGACGAGGACGATGAAACTTTAGAGGAGTACGTTGAGGAGGAAGTCATCGAATCTGAAGATGATGATGACATAAATGATGATGGCGACAATTAATAATGAAGCAACGACGATGAGTAGAATTTAAAAATAGTAATCTTTGTCCTTTTTTCTCAGATTTCATTTTAATATTATGATCTTCTGTGAATTTATAAATATTGTTATTAATATGAATTTGTTCACAAGCATTAATGGCTGGTCCGGTAGCGACTTGCGCTAGCTCTTCAGGAGGAGCGCAGCCTTCTCCCGGTCCTCACAAAGTCCCTGCATTCTGTGAGTCTGGTATGTTATTCTGATTTTTTTCTCATTCTATCATATAGTAAATAAATGTAGTAGTACATGTTGATTTGAAATGCTTACATATGCTTACAGCACCTGAACCTCGACAACGTAAAGGTCGAGGTGGGGCGAAAGGTTATGAAATCGCCCAAAAGGTCATTCAAGACGGAAAAATCACAGTAGAATTTGATGAGGCGGGAGGTACTTAGAAGGCGCTTGGTAAATATGGTACCTGGTTTGATAGTGCAGTTGGTATTCATACCAGGGACATATGCGAGCCCTTCCACGATGCTTGGAAGGACATTAGCGACATGGGCAAGCGGACAATTCAGAACCGGATGCTGGTATTTTTTTTATGCAATAATCTGTATAGTTTATACGAAAGTTAACAATGCGTTTTAACGATGTGAAACTATTTTGCAAGGACTGGTTTAACATGGATTCTGAGGTCCGTTGTTGATAAGGAGGCAGCAAAGTGCTACAAGGACTAAAAAAGTTTCCTGCACTGCCACTTCAAACGCTATGGTAGAGAGAGTCTCCTGAGTAACATGAGGAATCAACTTCATTGGGATCATTGTTGTGATAGGTTCTCCGGCGACAAATTTCAAGTAATTATAGATTTGTTAGAACTTGATAATTTTTTTTACATAATTTCAAGTAACTATTACTTATTATAGTTAATCATAAACAGAAAATATCAGGGACAAATAAAACTAATCGTAGCAACCAAAAGTATCCAAGCTTACATGGTCGGGTATCGTACTCTCAGCATCACAATAAGAAGGTTAGTACTTATTTTTTGACTTCATTATTGTATTTATATGTTTGTGATGATTGTTCTGGGTGGCACATCTTGCAGCTATGGTGTGACAAAATCTTTTATAATTATTTTCTTACAGGTTTTGATTTTTGGATCATATGAAAAATAAGTCGTTATGCTGCGGAAATTTAGTTAGAATTTAAGAATTTTAACAAATGTAATTTAATTGACAGGTCAGTACGGAGACCCAAAAGCCAATGTCTACCATAGACAATTGGGCAAACATGCATCGTCACGGGGCCTCTTGGGTTAATACCCAAGCGGAACAGACTTTTGTAAGTATTATTACTTTTCATATTAAATTTTTGTATACTGAAATAGTAGTTTTATAACACGTAAAAACAATTATAATGTCTTATTATGTAGAACACCCTAGAGGAGACGAGGCAAACGCAGAGAACACAGTCTACTTCAAGCTCGACTAGACCCACCTTTGACGAGCATGGGGTTTTGGAGCAAGTTCTTGCATGCGTAGAAGACATAAGATAGGAGTAGGTCCGACGCTCTCCCAAAAGCATTACTCTGGGGCTTCTCCTTCATCTGCCGGTTCATACTTAGACGCAACATCTTCGGCTCAACCTGACCCACATGTGAGTCGTTATTTAAAGAAATCGTACCGAGAACAAGTTAAGATTTATGAGAATTAGGTGAAGGTGTTAGAGTTGGTGGCTAAATTGCAGCCCAACATCCAATTACCTACGATTGATCGTCCAGAACCAATTAACCTAGACGCTTTTCTCTTCTGCCTCCTTCAGATGATGACAGTCCTGATGATGATACAGCTGTTGGCGACGCTGCAAACTTAGACGATTAGTTCCGTTATATGTACTATTTTATTTTTCGCTTTATTTAGACTTTTATATTTTTTTGAACATTATACTTCATGTAGTATTCATAATATATTTTATAAATTTATTTAGATTTACTGTTTTTAATATTAATTTATATTTCACTTTTAATGTATCTTAATAAATTATATTCAGTATGTAACATAATAATGTTTAATTAAAATTATTAAAAATTAATTAATTGCCATTTTTAAAAAATTATAAAAAAAATTAATTTCAGTTTTTTGCGACGACTTTTTTAGACTTGTCGTCGTAAAAAAATAACATTATTTGCGACAACAATTTGAAATGTCTCGCAAAAAATGATCATACGACAAGAATTTTACAATGGCGTATTAGCGACGCCTGTCATCGCAAAGATAGACTATCGTCGCAAATACAGTTGCGACGATACTTTGTCGTCGCAAACAATGGTTTTGCAACGATAAATCTGTGTGACACGTCGTCACAAAAACCGTTAGTTGCGACGACATGCGGATTTTTGCGACGACAAAAAATCGTCGTAAAAACCCCTTTTTCTTGTAGTATATGGGTTTTAAATTCATTTTTAAAAAGTCTCTTGCCCAATTTGGCTTGAATTTTTATTTCTTTTACACATTTGAAGGTTAAAAGTTAGTGATTTCTTGTTTTTTTCTTCAGAATTTCCCCGAGTATGAACCACTTTTTTTTCCAGATTTGCCTGCCGACATTTAATTCACCAACTGGATTGCTTGGCCTGCGATTTGGTTTTCCAAAATCATAATAATGTTCGCGTCTTTTTTTATAATTTATCATTTACCCGATTCGAATTTTTCATCTGGTTAACTCCATTGATTTACATTGGTTGTGGATGGTAGTTCTCACTTGACAATCTGAGGAACCCACATGCCCTAGATTTTTTATTTTTACTTTTTGCTGCCATGAGGAACCCTAATGAAGGTTCTAATAATCTCAAATCCCAGCAATTGAAAGATATTAATAGCTCCTTAAAAAAATATTTAAAATAGTATGAATGACGCGCATTTAAAAAAAAGGAAAAAAGAGGAAGAAATTGTCATATTAGCAACACGTGATACTGTGATATTTTCAATTGGTAAAGGGACCGCGAATTCGCTGTGTTCAAGTACACGATTACATGATACAACTGTATAAAATGATCCAATGAATGACAAGTCAAACTAAAATTTTACTTGAACTATCAGTAGTTCAAAAAAGGCCGGAGAAATTCCCTTAAATTTAGACCAATAATATAAATATATTTTTATAATATACAGAGGTTGGATCAGTTTGGATGGGTGTTTTGAAACTAAAATTATTAACATTTAATCCTATCTAAGATGATTTTTAAGAATTCGCGTCAAATGCAATCTAATTGAGGTCGGCTATTCATAAAAAAATAGATTATATTGGATTGAACCGGTCAGTTTGATCAGTTAATTGGATTCAATGAACACGTCAAATCGGTATTAAAACTATATTGAATGATATCTTATATGATAATACAAATCGAATCCTTAATAATGTTTTAGAAAAATTTTAAAAACTTATTATGATATATTAAATTGTTTTTGTCGTTCCCCTATTTTTTTTTTCTTATTGGTTGTCTAATTAAATTTTTAACATCTTATGAATAGCTCAATTATTTTCAGTATTTAGTCTCATTCATATGATTTGGTTATCAAATTTAGATGACACAATAAATAGATAGTAAAAGACAATAAAAAAGACAAGAACGTGAGAATAACATATCCGAACTGATCTACTTAAATGAAACTAATTTATCTGCGATTCTTTTAATTTTGTTTAATCGACAACGAAGTAAAAAATAGAAAATAAAAAATAAGGTCATGCCTTAAGGATGACGGAGAGTAGTGGGGACAAATAAAGGTGAACGAAAGGTCTAAAATGTTGTATTATTTATATGACTAGCTAGATGGTTGAGAGGAATATATATAATTGGGTCCACGTATGGGATTTTATATACGCGGATCAATTTAGTGCTAAAAGCACTAATTAAATGCGTAGTTAAGAGAATTGGGAGAGTGGGAAAATTGGTGGACATTAAGGTTTGAAGTTGGTTTGACGATCGACACCGACGAGTATAAGAGAAAGGAGAATAATTACTAATAGTGAGGACATTTACATATCCTACCATAAAAATACGTCCCTTTTTACATGGAAAATGTATTCATTAAGCAAAAGATAAATCACCAACTATAAATGGAGCTAACCAGTGGGAGTCCAGAGAGAAGAACAACCAGAAATAAGCCCAGTTTTGTCAAGCGGATGAGCAACAGAATTAAGTATATACATGAGCATATAAAAAATATGTTCTTTTTATGCTATTTTAAGTCTAGATATAATATTGACATTCGTATTTGCGTATGAAATTGTATTACATGTATGATGTAGTCATGTAGAAAACAAGAGACAAAGTTGTGATAGCATTACAAAGTTCATCCATCAAATTAGAGAATTAAAAACGAAGGAGAGAACGGCCAAAAATGAATTGATCAAGATTGGAATTAGATTAGCAATCTAATCGAACCCCATACATAAGGTTAAGGCTCCCAAAAATTAACATCATCTAAGCATACAATTTGGCAGAAAGAGGCCCTACATTTTCTGATCTATCAGCACTAAAATAAATAAATAAAAAAAGAAACAAATAATAAGGATAGGATAGTGAACACTTTCTAGCTACAACAATATTCATTTTCGTGCCTAAAAGTTTTAGCCACATACAACATTTATAGTCACAACTTGCACAGTGACTAAATGCACCAATTAGTACTACAGCAGTTTAATTAATCTTGAAATAATTAAGAATTACTACAGCTAATTCCTATCGAACACAACACAATTAAGATGCAGTGGTAACACACGCAGGAGGGTTTTGTATGCCGGACACTGTGGGCTTCACATTCTTGCACTCTGAAGTGATTTGTCCTTCATCTCCACTATACTTGAGATCAATGTCAGTCATCTCAACATCCTGACACGGAAGCCCGCCGCTGCAAACAAGCTTCACGGCGAGCGCAGTCGAAGAAGTTCCCCGAATGTTCTTGAATCTGACGCCGCTGATCTGAACCCTAGAAGGAAGTTGCGACACGCACTGATTCCACGGGCAGTACTCTTGGTCAATCATCACCGGATTTCCCACATTCTCCATTATTATGTCCTCAAAGTGCAGGTCCGATGCCTTTCCCTCCTGCGAATCGGGCCACGTCTTGATTCTGACTCCGTTTTGCGTGTTCTTAAGAGTGCAGCTTTTGACGTCCACGCCTTTCACGGCCTCTTCATTCAAGTACTTTCCGAGACTTCCTATGCTGATACCGTGTCCAGGTCCGCATGTGACCTTGGCGATCGTTATCTGTTTGCTGCCGTCGCCAAGCGAGATGCAGTCGTCTCCGGTCTGGATGTTTGAGTCGAGGACTTTGATATCGGTTGAACGACCGATGTGGATTCCATCAGTGTGGGGACTATTTTCGGCGGCGATGATTTTCACATGTTGAAACGTGACATTTTGGCACCCCAATACGTTGATGTGGAACTGCTTGCTGTCTAGCGATGTGATTTCTTGAATTATGGAATTTGTGACGTAGTTGAATCTGATATTCTGTTTACTTATAATACTCAGTATACTGCAAATATTAATGTAATTAATTCTTAAATCTAACTAGTGACAGAAGTAGAAAAAAAAAAAAAAAAAAAAAAAAAAAAAAAAAAAAAAAAAAACTTTCATTTCATTGCTTGTAGTGAATGTTGTTTTAGTGGTTGAATTAATTTGCACCCTACAACACAAAAGTACTTCTGCTCATGAATCAGACCATCAAAAATTAATCCAACATCTAAAAGAAGACTTCTTGTCGAAAGATGAAGAATGGCAGTTTGGAGGAAGTGGGGAAGAAGATCAATCACTTGCTTTTCCTCTAAAATCTCCTCCCCTTAATAGCATCATAAACTCCTGTTCAAGGTAATGCAATATTTTCTTTTGTAATTTATAGGTTCAATATTGAAAATGTATATGTTAAGAATCTTAAAATCCTTTTCAAAATGGCATCTTTTTGGTTAATGACATTGTTTTTTATCTTTTCATTCCGTGATTAGATACCAGCCTTCGTTCACAGGGAAAGTAAAAAGTTCCAAAATCACATGCAAACGAGTCTTGTCTGAAGCTCCAAAGTCCTTTTAATTCGTATCTTAACTACCGGTGGTGAAAAGAGCCTTGCCTACCATTAAAATTTTACCTATAAAATAAAAGAGCTTACAATAGGAAGGTCGCCGCAATACTCATCGTTGGCGCAATCTTTACCCCAAGTAGGCTTGCCTTGACCGTCAAAGATTCCTCCGCCGGAGATGGTGAGAAGGTCGACGTACTCGAAAGCGACCCACGTATCACCGCCTGTGAAGTTTCCGTCTTCTGGTGGAGCCTGTAAGATGCCTTGAAGATCGAACTCGATTGGTGCGTTGCAAGGCCCCTCCAGTGTTGCTCCACTTAATTTGAATATTCCTTTTGGTACCACCACTTTACTTGGAATCGTTGATGCGCATGCATTGTTCCAAGCTTTCAACAAAGCCTCAAAAATCATATACGAAATGAATTTAGTTGATTTTGAAGATGATCATGAAAACCTAATTTTGTGCCAAAAATTTGGTTAGAGAGAGAGAGAGAGAGAGAGAGAACGCTTACATCAGTGATATCGGATTGGGGCAATATTGTGCCATTCTCTGTCACGTCAAAGAGGACAATTTGGGCGTTTGCTATATTGGATGACACCAATAGGAGTAAAGCAGCTATAACAAAGTTGCTCAGTTTTAGACCCATCCTTATCAAATGTTTTCCTCACTTGTATAAGTTCCTTCTTGTCTTGTTGGTTTTACCAAATGCGATCGTTTTTGTTCAGGAATGAGGAGGCTGGCATTTAATTACGTTTTAATTCTTTTAAATTGATTTGCTGATTTCAACATCACTCAATATTTAAACTACTTGGGTCACTTACCTCATATATATATATTATATACAAAGGCAAGTAAATGCATAAGAATAGTTCTCGTATATACTGGTATAAATACACATATATCAGTGCCGGCCTAACCTCAAAGTAGGTTAAGCGGGCGCCTTAACGCCTCTATAACAGGAAGGTTAGGCTATATTTTAGACTCTTTTTTTTTTTTTGAACTTACACCTATTATATTTTCCATATCTCAGTTTGATTTTTTGTTATTATTCTTTAAGAAATGAATTTTTATTCTCTATTTTTTTTTTTTGGGGATTAAAGAAATACATAACGCGGTGTCTTTAAAAATAGGGATATTTCACAGGAATATATATTTAAAAAAACAAAGAGATAGTTTTTTTTTTTTTTTTTTGAATCAGGCCCTAAAACAAAAGTATCATACTTAAATATCCTTAAATATATAGATTAGAAAAAGAAATATACTTTTTTCAATAGATTAGATATGAGCAACGACAACTTTCAAAAATGAAAAACGAGAATCAGATTCTCAAACAAAATATCCTACCTAAATAATAGGAACACAATTAAAAGGTAACATTTTCTTTTCTGCAAAAAGGAAAAAAAAAAAAAAAAAAACACCAAAAAAAAAAGAACAATAGATCAATAAACGTTTTTATCTACTTTTTGAACTATTTATTTTTTGTTATTGTTATTGTTGTGTTGTTATGTATTGATTTGGTTTTCACACACCTAAATTAAGGTCCCGTTCATTTTACTAATTCGAGTTTAGAATTTGAGTTTTGTTATAGTAAAAAGCTCTAAAAAATAGTCACATCTAATTTTTTTGGTACAGTAAAAAGCTCTCACATAAAGTTACATCTCAATTCAAATTAAAAACTCAAATCAGCAAACTAAACATACTAATTTACAACTATATAATACACACACACATATATAAATATGAATGGGCCTCCTTTTAAAAAGAAAATTAGTGAATTCACCATTTAAATATGTTGTTCTAAAATTTTTACTTTTTACTCTTGATTAATACCATTTTGATTGATATAGTGCTTTAACTAAAAACTATTAATCAAGTGCAAACGATGAAAATTTAAAACTGTACATTCTAAAGGGTATTTATCTCATTTTTCCCATTTTAAAAGTTTGCTTAAGGCCCCAAACTACCTCGAGCCGGTCCTGATGCGCGCGTGTATATATATACAATACTACTGTTCCTATGTATGCAAATTTTTGTAACTTGATTTTGTAATCTATTCAGGATATGATAAATCTGTTTGCAAATAGTAACGTGTGGAAGTTGTACTACTACGGTTAGAAAAGTTGGTGAATGAGTTTTACGCGCTCTAATAGTTTGTGATATGGTTTGGTGTTTTGGAGTTGCTGGTCTTAAATTGAGAATTCGAAATTAGTGATTAAATCTAGGTTTTACAAATGTATTGGTAAAAGTATGTTATGATTTGGTTATTCAAAGTGTTGTAATTGCTTTTGATTTGCTATTTGAAACACCAATTAAGATAAAGTAAGTGAAGTGGTGTAATTTGGTATCATTAAGGATCCGTTTAATTCGTTGATTCGAGTTTATATGTGATTTTATATGAGAGTTTTTTACTGTAGTAAAAAAATTAAATGTAACTATTTCTGAGAACTTTTTACTATAACAAAACTCAAATTCTGACATAAATGAATATCCACTGTTCTCTTTTTAATTTTGGTGTATCAAAAGTCCGGGTATGCAAACGGGCTACGAAACAAATTGGTTCTTGGACGAATCTCTTTTACTAAATGAAAATTCTATATGATAGGGTATTATAGAAAATACTCTATAGGTATGCTTTGTTTTTTTACCATTAGATCCGCATAAAAATCACTTTCCTTTGTTTTTATTTAGTTTTGATCAGATTTATTATTCAAAAATATATATTATCAATTGGTACGAAGCTCATTTTAAAATCATAAAAGACAAAAAACGTCAACCCAAAACGTGCTCAACTTTTTCTATCATACGTCACGTGGAAGCTTTTCCATCAATTAAATGATCTATTAACAAGGCATGTGCAACTCATGTGTACGTTTGCCCTAGAAATAAACGGCCTAAACAGAAAATTAGATCACAGTTGCACAATTTAAGCAAAGAAGGTTTTGTGGTATCATTAAAAAACAGTTTTTTTTTCAAGTGATTAGAAAAATATAATTTTGATGATGAATATTTGTATATTAGTATGTTATGTGACTAATTAACGAACTTACAATAAGTATTTCCATTGTCCCATAAAGCACTAAACAATTAAAGACATAACAGAAGCATTTTTTTTTTTTTTTTTGTATTGGATGAATAATACACAATAGTGAATCGCTCAAAAAAAAGGTCTGTTATCCGAGCACATTTATAAAGAGTTATACTTTTATGGGAGAAAGAGAGAAATAGACCAAGACTTGAGATAGATTAAAATTAATGGGCCAATAGTTTACATAAGTTAATAAATATGTCAAATTACTGTTTTTGTTCATAACTTATCTGGGACCATAACTTGACAAGTTATTATCCATAATTCACAATTTTGTCCATAACTTGTCTGGTTATAAACCATAACTTGACAAGTTTGTCCATAATTTATCTAATTATGAACCATAACTTGACAAGTTATGACCTATTAATTTTTATAACTAAAAATTAACCTATATACTTTCTTAAACTTTTCATATTAGTCTATTTTCTACTATTTCCGTACTTTTTTCCAACAAAAAAAAAACGTTATTAAGAGTTATAGTACACTACCCTAGTTGTAAGTAGTGCTGGAACTTCGGGTCGGCGGGCCGCCCGAAGCTCGAATTTTTTCGGACTCGGGCGGGCAGGCCTAATTCCCGCCCGCCCAAGCAAGAAATTCGGGTTCGGGCTCGGGCAGCCCGAATTTGACATGTCCACCCTTGCCCGCTGCCGTCTAACCACCGTATACCGCCGTCCGCCGGGATTTTTTTGAATTTTTCCGACCATGCCCGAACTGCCCGACCCGAAAATTGGGTGTGCCCGAATTGCCCGGGACCCGAAGCCCGAATTTTTGAATTTTTTTTGAATTTTGCCCGAATTTTTCCCGCCTGCCCGAATTGCCCGACCCGCCCGAGGTGCCCGAATTGCCCGAAACCCGAAAACGGCTAGTTTTTTTAATTTTTACCCGAATTCTGCCCGAAAATCCGAGTTGCCCGAGGTGCCCGAATTTTTACCCTAATTTTCATGTCCATTCTCATGAAACCACGAGCGCAAGGAAATTCCAAACGATTTCCTGAGTTAGATGCCCTTTTAGAAACAAAGTTCGTATCAGACATAATCCAGTACTACCAAAGGGAATAATAATAATAATAATAATATCAATAGTAATATGTTATGTTAACATATTTTATATTTTACATTGATTTTGGTTTATATAGTATATGAATATTAGCTTATGTGGTATGTATTATATCAATATTAATTTGTATAGTATGTACTAATATCATTAATACGTTATAATTTTATTGTATTAATATCATTAATATATTATGTTAGCATATTTTATCTTTTGTATTAATATTTATTAGTTTATACAGTATATCAATATTATCTTATGTAGTATATTAATACAATAACATATTAAATATTAAGTGAAAAAAGGAGACGTACCCATTCTAGTATGACATTAATGTCATCATGAAGTCACAAAAGAAGGGTAATATCAAACAATGACTCTAAGCAACCACCAGTAACCAGCGAAGTTGGTCTCGGATATTATTAGAACCAGCAGCACAAGTCGCTGGAATGCACACTTGATTGTCTCCAAAAAACGAACCCAAAACAAAAAGAGAACATTAGTCAAAACATATGTGAATTTGTTTGGCTGCCCATGCTTTACCTTTTCACTTGAGTTTGAGAAGGGGACGGAGTTTGTTGAATGAGTATTGAAACGCCTTCATGCTTTTAAGCTTTCGTATAAGAAATTACTTTCAGTGAGACATGAAACAGTCCAATAATTATATCAATGCAGCACAAAAGAATACTCTCAAACAACTTCCAGAATATTTAATGTCACATTAAATTCTCTTTACAAGTGGGTTTTATATAATCATTGTTAAACATTAAATATTCTGGAGATCATATAAAAGTATTTGTTTGTCTTGTATCGATATATATTTATCATTAAACTATTTGATGTCTAACCAAAAATAATATCAAAAGCTTTAGGAGAAGAACCAAACCATATTCTTTCTCTGAAAGCAAATCATTACTGCATGTGAGAGAAAAGTTACAAATAAACATATTTAAACATATTTACACTAAACGTAGACAAAACTAATTATAATAATAGAGGTTTCACAATGGTACTCAACTTCTTCTCTATTGATATATGAGATATATGTATGTGTGTATATATATATATATATATATACATATATATGATAATCCGGTAAAAAGAAGAATAACCATTTGCGTATAAATTACAAATTCAATAAAGAAAAGAGTATAATAAAAGGTCCTAAGTTTACTAGAACTTTAGGAAGGAACGAAAAAAAAGGTACTGACCTCTATGCGTGGCCCTGCAGCCCCAACCTCAACATAATGCATTATTTATAGGCTGACAAATCCTAATTCAACATGCAATCCTAGTTTCAGTTTTTTTTTTTTTTTTTTATCGAAAAAAATCCTAGTTTGAGTTGAACACGTAATAAAGTGTCCTAGTTTAAGGAAAACTAGGGAAAATAAAGTCTTCTTAGAGTCCTATCAGACATAAACTCACAAACTAACACAAAATAATTAAGAGAAAATTTTAAGTTTAA
>NW_010368056.1:408916-448419 GCF_000414095.1 Morus notabilis | reverse complement strand
ATAAATTGTAATACTAATATATATATTTATATAAATAACTTAATATTTAAAAAAAAGTTTAAAAAATTCAGGCAATTCGGGCGGGTCGGGCTTGGGCTCGGGCAAATCCTCAGGCTTTTCGGGCGATCACGGGCGGCCCGTCCAAAATTCCAGCACTAGTTGTAAGGACACTTTTTACATGAATAATTTACCTGAGAACTTTCATTTTTAAATGAGGTTTTAGGGAGAAAAAAAACGTAATCTTTCCTGATCAGTACTTTCTCTGGCCACATAAATAGGTAAATAATATTTCAATGAGATTTTAAGTCTATACAAGATATTGAAGACAATGACGTGCCTTCTTATTAACCTGACCTCTCAAAAAAAAGAAAAAAAAAAGGCCCCAAAATTTTTTATGATGAATTAAATTGCTGATCTGTAATTCTGTATTCCGAAGCATTATTAAGAATTTAATATTGCAACCCCAGTTGTATAATTAAATAGTTTTAATGATCACATTTCTATAATTAATTTCTTGACCATTGATTGACTACAGAGGTAAAGATAAGAAACAAAAGAATAATTAGCAAGCTCATTAATATTGCATATCAAGCAGATCAATAAGTTGTTTCTCTTATGCACTCATTTAAATCAAATATGATTTTTTTGTATACTTTTCCATACATACATGATTAATAAGCATAAAAATCAGGAATGTCACTTAAAATAGTAAAAAAAAATATTATCTATGTCGCTTCACTTAAAAATAAATAATTTTCATTCAATAAACAACAAAAAAAATTACAATAACACTCAATCATTTAGAATGATATAAATAATAAATCTACACAAAACGACGGTATTTCTCTCTTGATCACATTCAAGTGGCACATGGGTTTGGATTTTGTTTGCCAGATATTGTGGGCTTGACATTCTTGCATTGCGACATAATAGGTCCATCGTTTCCACTGTATTGGAGATCAATGTCAGCAATTTCCACATTCTGGCATGGAAATCCACTGCTACATACAAGGTTTACAGCGAGTGCAGTTGTTGAAGTACCCCTAATGTTCTTGAAGCTCACATCGCTTATCTTAATTCTTGATGGTACCTGAGAACATGTATAATCATATTTAGCAATGTGTAAAGTATCTAATTTAGATATAGCTACGGTAGTCTTTAAAAAATATTTAAAATAAAAAATAAAAAAAAAAACTCAATATTATTTATCAAGTATTATTACCTAGCATATTGTGTTTTCTCAAAAATGTTGATCTTTTAATTTTTAATATTAAAGTTAGTCACGTTTTAGTCCCGGCCAAAAATCTCATTTTTAATCCCCGACGGCATAAAATCCTAGACTAAGTCTTCGATCTTTTAAATTATCCCAAACTAGCTAGTCTTCTATATATCCATCAAAGTCCTTAAGTAATTTTAATCTTAATTGAGAAAAAAAAAAAAAGACATGTGAGAACCATATATAGTTTAATAAGAGTTAATTTTATAATTTTACATAAAATGAGTTGCAAGACTGAAGGTTTAGTCATAATATATACATACATATATATATATATATGATCGAATAACATAGATATATATTCCCCTAAATTAATAAATAAATAAATAATCGTACCTTGGCGTTACATTGATTCCATGGGCAGTATTCTTGGTCTATAAGTACAGGATTCCCAACATTTTCCATTACAATGTCCTCAAAATGCAAGTTTGAGGCTAAACCGTCATGGGAATCTGGCCACGTTTTCACTCTAACTCCATTAGAGGTATTTCGAATGGTGCAATTCCTAACAATTACTCCTTCTACGGGGTCTTCATTTGAATACTTTCCAAGACTCCCCACGCTTATGCCATGTCCCGGTCCACAAGTTACTCTTCTAATACTAATTTCTTTACACCCATCACCAAGAGAAACACAATCATCACCCGTTTGAATAACTGTGTCTGTAATGCTAATCCCACTCGACCGACCAATATGAATTCCATCTGTATTAGGGCTATCTTCCGGAGCAATTATTTTAACACGTGAAAATGTGACATTTTGGCCCCCCAACACGTTTATGTGGAACTGTTTGCTGTTTAGCGAGATTATGTCCCGAATTAAGGAATTTGTCACAAAATCGAATCGAAAATTCTGTTCATGTGTAACAACAGTAATCTATAATTAGTGAAATGTACGTGCTAAACTATTTGTGTAAAAATGTTGGATGGAAAGAAGCTTACAATGGGGAGTTTTCCGCAATACTGTTGCTGCTCACAATTCTTTCCCCAAACAGCGCTGCCCTGGCCGTCGAAAGTGCCACCGCCGGCTAAGGTTAGCCCGTCAACATTTCGGAATGTGACCCAACCATCGCCCTCGTTGAAACCACTCGGATCAGTTGGGGCCCGCAATGTGCCTTGTAGCTGAACCTTGATTGGAACCTTGCAAGGTCCTTCTAGGGTTGCCCGGCTTAACTTGTATGTGCCTCTTGGGATCAACACTTTACCCCTTATTGGTGATGCACATGCATCTTTCCATGCATTAGACAGAGCCTAGTATTTAGACAAATAAAAAAAAATATTATTGAAATGAGAGGGTTTAGCAGCAGATTTTTCTAAAAATTAGAGAATTCTCTTTTAGGATAAATAAATGAAAAAAATTCACCATCGATCATAGTTTTAAACCGTTAAACTTCCACTTTTTTCTCTTTTTAAGCTCATTATGATTTTAATGCTAATTTGAGATTTAAAACTATACCTTACAAATAATTTTTGTCATAACTTACTATAGAATTATAAAAATATGTGGGTAGAGAATTCTCATAGGATATGGATATAATATAAAAAATAATAATAATAACCCCACCATTGAGCACGGTTCTGAACCTTTAAATTTTAACGAGCGTGTTTGGAACTCGTTCCAAAATGATTTTTTTTTTTTGTATGAAAAGAAAAATGAAAAACGTTTTCAATCTTAGACAGAAATCATTTTTGAAAATGCATTTGGTAGTTTTATCAAGAGATTATTTTCAGTGTAAAAAAATCCATTAATGTCTCTCTTTCTCTCTCTCTACTCGAGAAAGGAGAAAATGAAAAACGACTAAAAGTCGTTTTTAATTTCTCTCTCATTTTACACTAAACCAAAAAATTATTTTCATTCCGTTTTTTTATCTTTATTGCTCCAAACGCCATTTTAAAGACGTTTTCATTTTTTCTTTCTCAAAAAATGTAAAAAATAAAAACGGGATCAATTCCAAACACGGCCAACATTTTTCTTAATTATTATGACTCTAATGTTGATATAACGGTTAAAAAGTGCATCTTACTCATACTTTTTTTCACATGATAGTCAAGAATTCTCAAAATATATATATTATTTCCTAATTAGTACGTGCTCTATTACCTGAGTGATGTCCATATTGAGCTGCGCACCATATGTGGTCACATCGAAGACCAAGGGTTTGCGGGCTGAAGCTAATGCTAACAATAAAGACAAAAAATATGCTCCGATTATATTCAATTTCAAAGCCATTCTAGCTATATTTCTCTTTAATTTCTCACGTCTTTCCCTCACTTTTGCCGTCCTTAATTAACTGGCTAAGTGTTTCTCAGAAATTAAGATGGGATTACATTGTAGTTTAAATCCACTTATATAATCGACTTAGGAAGTTTAACAGTACTGTTATTTACTTAACCAATTATCACTAAATCCTTGGGCAAAATTATAACAAAAAACAAAGAAAAAAACTGATTGTTACTAAATTTATACATATCATCTTGTAAACTCTTGGGTGTACTTCTGTTCTAAAAACAAGATATCTGTTATGTGTACTGGTAACAAAAAAAAATATTGTGACGTTCGTGTGGCTCTTAAGAGACTATTATCTGTTCTTGCTTGGTTTTGCGAAAACATAATTTAAGTACACGAAATTGCGATCATTATATCACTTTATAATATAAGGTCTTAGCTTCTTTTTAATTGTTTTTGGGAAGCACCTTTGGTTTCCATTTAATTTTTTCCAGACATTCGAAAAGGATCATTTCATAATAGTCTCAAAATTTTAGGAACAACAAACCCGTTTTCTCTTATTAAACTTCAATACACTTCTAATTGGTTGCATTTTCTTTTTAAGAAATATCATGTTCTTTTTTTAATATTTCTCATTACAATATTTTTGCTACGATCTTCCTTTTAAAGTTTTTTTTTTTTTTTCAAACAAGTCTTTACTTAAACATTGTCTCGCACAACCCTCAAATATTAAACTATGTGATCAGAAAAAATAAACTACTGATAGTTCTTTACTTTACAACCGCTACATTTGTATCGAAAACTAATTATTCTACACACTTTTTAATCTATTGTGATTTTAATCAGATCAAACACTCAGAAACTAGTACTACCGGTAAGGAGACTTACCGGAAAAGTTTTTTCTTTTTTAAATTACTTTTATTGTTGAAAACGTTTTTACTTCAATATGTGGAGGTCGAACAAATGATTGTCTGGTCCTTTTTCTTTCTTCTTTTTTTTTTTTCTTTTTCTTTTTTTAAAAAAGAAATCATGTTTTTAAATAATTTTTATCAAAGTTTTTTATTTGATTTGACCTTTAAAATAATTTTTCTCTAATATATCATAACTTAAACATTTTTTTCATGTAGTCTTTTAAAATATTACTTTTTCAAACATGACCCTCATAATATTTTTAATATTTGACTCACTAAATAATTTTAAATCTTATATTTACTATTAAGTGGTTCCACCAAAGGCACATTTTATCTTTTTATAAATCTTATTTTCTCATATTCGTTAAACTTTTTTTTCATGATTATTTTAATTTGTAAATCTCTATACGATCTCACTACTACAAATATGATGAGATCTTAGATGGCACTTATTTAACGACATTTCACAAAAAAATTATCATCTAATGTGTTTAAAAAAACGCAGCATGTAGACTTCCATGTTTCGGAAATTTGTACGTGCACATTAGGCGATGGTTTCCAATAAACCGTCACTTATGTCAATTTTTTTTTTTTTTAAGGTGGATCTTTTCTCACTCATTCATTTTCCAAAAATTTTTAAAGTCATATGTTCTATAACTAAGAGCACTCTCTTTCATGTCATCTCTCTAACATACAAACATTAATTGCCTATTTGTTTTATGTGTTTAAATCCACGGGTTTTCATTCAAATAATGTTTTCTCTCATAAAAAAAAATTGAATTTAAAAATTTTCTGCTATTGTATTTTCTCTTAAAAAATTTGAACTATGGTTCAAACCACTATTTTGAACCCATATTCCAATCGGCATTAACTTTTTTCTCTCAAATCCCCACATCTCTCCTAATTCTCTCTCCCTCCCACCACCCAAAAGCTTTTCTCCCAAATCTCTTCTTTTCTACACTCTTCACTCCTTCTAATATACCCACTACCTCCACGAGTCTCGCAACCGCCACCATGCCCATACAAGGTCGGCGTCATTACCTCGCACGTGCGACATATCAGCCACCATATCTTGACCACAAAAATTGAAGTACTTCTCTTTAAAATTAAGGTTTTTGGTTTTGGTTTAGAGTTTTCTTTGTATTTAAGTATTTTTTTGTTGTTCAATTTTATTGAAAAACTGTGTCTATGGTTTTTTTTTTAAAAAAAAAATTAGGTGTCTACTGATTACATATGAGTAGGAGAATTTGTTCTTGTTTAGTGAAATATAAACCAACTTTTATAATTGGTGAATAATATTTGAAAAAAATTATCCTTTGAGCAAAGAACTAATTTTTGACAAAAATATTTTTTGTTATTTCTTTTTTTTCAAAAGCGCCGTTGCCGTATCTTTTAATCATAGACTATCTCCTATTTATAGTAGTGTCTACACTATATATCTATATCTATTTGTATATAAAATAGAAATGCATTAGTTTTCTCAACTTTTTTTTTTTTGGGTCCAATATCATTATAGATAAACGACGTTCTTAATATCCGTTCTCTTTCGTCCTCTAATTAGCAGACACTAAACACTATAATGTACAGAGCTTGTTTACTGATCAATAAAGGGAATTAAGCTTCAGATAAGGGAGACTAATCTCCCACTAATTACCATCCCCAGAATTAAATTGCTTTCCCTCAAAAATTGGGAATAATTAACCTATTTTCCCTTAGTTTAATTTATTTACTTTCTTTATGCAAGGGTTGTAAACAAACGTATTTTATGGTAAATTCTGTTAATTCTTTAGCAAATTAAATAATTTAATTAATAGGAATTTAATTACTGTTGTAACCTAACTTCCTAAAAGATCAGCACACTTTAATAATCTAGGAATTTGGTTCCATAAAACTTTGTTTCCTGTTACGTAAATTCCCGATTACGTACTTTCAATGGACCCTACTTCTATTAAAGGTGTTTGATAATTTGATACCATATCTTGTAATATATCTAGAAAATCTCAAATTATTTTGCATTTTATTGGCCTGCGTTAAAGGGATTTGATAAATATTCTACAAATATATTTGTTTAGTGAATTTGGCGCACTTATGTACAGTGGTGGATCTAGCCTTCAACCTCTGTGGAGGCATAATGATATACTAATTATTTAACATGAATTTTAAATGTGAAACTATAAATATGATGCAATGCAAAATATAATCTATACTTTTTATTCGACCTCAAAATGTTAGATATAAAGATGAAAAAAACCACCATAAGAACATATATGTAGATCCTAAAGCATATTAAAAAAGCTCATGAATAAAAGAAGCAAAGTACTTGTTTATGGAAGAAATATACAAATAAAATAAAATAAAATTTAGTAGGGGCATATATGAAAATTTTAAATTTCAAGGCGGGCAAGATTGAAAAGCTTCAATTTTTTAAAGGGTCAAATTTTATTTTAAAAAAACTCAGTTAGGCAGCTGTTCCCACCCAGCCCTGAATAGATCCCCCACTGCTTATGTATTTAAATTTCCGTTTTTCTTGATAACAATATATTAGACGTACGTATTTGGTAATTTTAGGTAATAACAGCATTATTAAAAAGAAGGGATAGGTCGTAAAAGAAAGACACCATTTAAGAAGATGCAATTGCATTGTTATTCTAGTCAAAAGTTTTGGTTTAATTTACTTTCTTTAAAAATAAAAATAAAAATGTAATGTTTCTGTCACTGTTTAATAGTATTCTCTCTTTTAAAGTGTCAAAATTATACCATGCGTATGTTAAGATAACTACCCGAACATACGTTTAGGTAGGGAAGAAGTTAGAAGATCAAGAGTTATTAAGCGTCAATGTCAAGTAACGGTCGACGATTAAAGGCATTAAATGACTCAAGTTTAATTCGTTTATTAATTGTTTATAACACTCAACAAAGTGAAGAGCCTTATTATATTGAAGAGAGAATAAACTCTTGAATTAATTGGAAGAATTAAACCACAAATTCTCAATGTACTATAAATTCTCTCAGTTTGAAAAGAAAAGATACGCACTCATTTCTGAATGCAATTACCTTGTGATTGTCTTCACTTTGTTCTTGTTACTTTTTCTGAGGTTATTTATATTCTTCGAGTGTTCTTCCGATTTTTTTAGATAATTTGCTTATTCAATTCGAATTATTAGTCTAAAGACGTTGGATAATTGCTCCAACACCATGACTTTGTAGGTTGTGTAGTTTATCTTTTCATTTTGATATGATTTTGTTACAGTCAGAAACATATATATATATATATATATATATATAATACCATATATTTAGAAGCTGCGATATTATATTATTATTTAGGAAATGGAAAACTTGAAATAAACAAAACCATGCATTATGATTCAAGATTAAGGCACTGACAATAGTTTATAATTTGTCAAAAAACATGATCACTCAAAATCTAGGAACAACAATTGACGACTGTGAAGCAAAGTGTTACATAATCGGAAATCATAATCTGGTTATCTGCTTTTTAATAAACACATTATCGAGGGTCACAATATTTTCAAAATCCTAATTAATCTAAGCCTTAAACTTGCAAGGAGATGGGTTCATTTTGCCCGTAACCTTAACGTTGACATTCTTGCAAACGGAGTGAGCAGGACCATCTTTTCCTTTGTATTTGAGATCAATGTTTCCAACTTCCACATTTTGGCATGGATATCCTCTGCTGCAAATTAGATTGACCGCGAGCGGGGTTGAAGACGTGCCCCAAATGTTCTTGAAGCTGATTTTGCTAAGCTTAACTTTTGATGGATTCTGCATGCTCATCAAATACCACAAAAATCAGAAAACATGATATTTTCTATAGGTAACAAGTGATCCTTTGAATCAAAGATGGATATAACCATATTTATATAGTTTTTAACGTTGCTAAATATTAAAAAAGTGTAAATTCATCAGGCATTACCAAGGAAAAGATTTTGGGACGATTAATCATTTTGATAAGATCTCGATTTTGATTTTTTTTTTTTTTTTCAAAATCAAATGTTATACTAATTAATTACTAAAGACACTTTTCAGTTTTTTAAAAGTAAAGAGTTAGCAACTTTAGAAACTAAAATTACAACCAAAACCGGGCTTAAGAAGAAAAGTGTCACACTGCTCATAAATAATGTAGTGTAATAACACTAATACTGAAACGTACCTGTGTATTGCATTGGTTCCATGGGCAGTACTCTTGGTCAATCAAAACCGGGCTTCCGACGTTTTGCATGTAAAGGTTCTCGAAGCGGAGGTCGGAGGCACTGCCCTCGTTAGCATTAGGCCATGTCTTGATCCTAACACCATTCTGGGTGTTCTTGAAGGTGCAGTCTCTAACGGTGATGCCTTGGACGGGAGCTTCATTGCGGTATTTTCCGAGACTTCCGATGCTAATGCCGTGGCCAGGTCCGCAGGTGACTCCCTTGACAGTCAGGTTCTTGGTTCCGTCGCCAACGGAGATGCAGTCGTCGCCGGTCTGAATGTACGAATCGGTGATGCTGATGTTGGTCGATCGCCCTATGTGAATACCGTCGGTGTTGTAGCTGTCTTCTGGGGCTATGATTTTGAGGTTTCTGAATGACAGGTTCACTCCTCCCAAAACCATTATGTGGAACTGTTTGCTGTTCAGGGATGTCACGCTCTTGATAACCGAATTCTTTATGAAGTTGAATCTAAGGTTCTGTTTATAATATTGTCCGGGACAAAAGAAAAACAAAAATCAGATTACTAATTTGAAAAGGGTTCTCTCCAAACATAAGATATGTCAAACAGATTCAGATGTATTTTCATTTTGAAATGGGAATTATGTGCTTACAATCGGAAGCTTGCTGCAATAGTTAAGCCTAGTGCAATGCTTTCCCCACACATTTTGGCCATTGCCGTCGAAGGTTCCGCCACCGTCTAGGGTTAGCCTGTCGATATCCTGGAAAGTAACCCATCCGTCGCCATCCTTAAAACCGCCTGGGTTCTGCGGAGCCTGCAACGTGCCGACGATCATGAATTCAATGGGAGCCTTGCAAGGTCCAAAAAAGGCTGCCCGGCTTAACCTGAACGTTCCTTTTGGCACTACCACTTTTGATGGAACTTTTGATGCACACGCTGCTTTCCAGGCCTGGCCAAGAGCCTGCAAAACAGAACATAGTTAATGTTATATGTTAACATTATTAGTTTTGTTCAAGATACACATTTCAAGGCATAGAATTATTTACGTCGCGAAAAATACTAAATTTGTTCATACCATCTGCGCAATCTCGACTCCAACCCGAATGGGAATGTATAATAATGCTTAATATTTGCATTGATTAGCAATTACGCTAATTCTTTATCTTACCTGATTGGCATCGTTATTAGATTTTGCTCCATATTTTGTGATGTCATAGACATTGCCACATTGAGCTGTGGCGGTGATCGCCAAAAGTACGAACAAAGATAGCACTTTCCTGTTCATTTTGAGACCCATCTTGCAAATGTTTCTCGTTCTTCCAAATTCTCCAGCGAAACTTTAGATTTTTTGTTGCTGGAAAACCAAAAGTTTTGATTGGAAGAACGATAATAGCCCTTCTTGGTTTCCATTATTTTATAGCTCAATTTGTAAGCTCAAAACCATCAATTCTCAACCGATCATTACCCAATTTAACTTGGATGATCTCTGAACGAATGTATTTTGGAGTCTAAATTTAGCCGTCTCTTCCTCAACAAAGACCTTCATATGTCTCTCTCTCCATATATATTCTTTAGAGAAATAGTTATTCCTATCGAAAATAATTAACAATTTATAAGACTATTTATGGAACTAATAAGCGAATATAAATTCAATTAGCAAAGTACGCAGCACCTTAAAACTAGGAATGTAAACCATAGAATAAGAGATAGGCTAAATATAGACTCTAGTTTACACTCTTTTCCAGTTTATTTTTTGGACGTCTTTTGTCATCTTAATTTTCTCAAACAAACCGACTCAATAACAAGCCCCGTTTGTCAAATATATTTTCAAGAATGCCATCCCTCTTTTTAACTCCGCCACATTTTCCTGAGTATAGGTCAAGAGTACAATAGTTGCCTAATTCTCCCTTTTTTTAAAGGAAAAGCACATTTCAAAACAAAGAAATACAACCGTTAATACAGGGATAAGCGACCCAAATACATCCATTGATATAAATTAAAAAAACCCTAAAACAGAAGGAGTCTTGACTCCAAACATCAACCGGATTCACTAATAAATTTAAATAAAACGCTCAAGGGGCATAAACATGCACTGAGTCCTCGACACCGGAAAACTCAATAGGCATACTAAATATCGAGTACAAATAAGGCTTTTTCAACGAGACCACTACAGTCGATGGAAAAACTCGATCGACCGAGATCAAGAAACCTAAAGCACTAAGGCCACCAACAACACCGCATAGAAATAAATCTAGTAGACTAGACACACAACCCAAACCAAAGACTGGGCAGACAACCTTCATTATTTCATAATAAGATGACAAACACTCTAAAAACACACAAATACATAGAAATGAAGAAAGCAACATCACCCTTATTTGAACAAAACAAAAACTAACTAAAAATATCTTGAACTGCACAGAGAGGATTCCAATGGTAAGACAGCTTATGAATTCAAGAGGAGAAGATACAACCGCACTGCCGGAAAAGGGAAAAGCTCTAGACGAACTTCCAAACCACCAGCAAGAGGGTAGCAAGCAACACCGAGACCCACCGAACCACGCACCTCACCTGAAGCACCACTATGCTAAGAGGACCAGAGCCTCTAAGATGCTGGCCCAACTAGGTTCCGACAATCCCCCAAATAGCGGCTGAAAGTGCGACCTACACCCCCTCCAAATGCACAAAGACCCAACACCAAAACGCACACAAATTTGCCCTCAAAACCCATTTTCATCCGATCCTCCGCACACCCAAAACCCACTTACTAGGGTTGGGAATCCGGTGACCCACCCAAAGGTGGTGCCGGACTCTGGTCTTCCCAAATGAAAGAGATACAATGCTTAAAGAAAGAGACGAAACCCAAAGGTCGAGGAAAAGTGGAAGGAGGAGCTACCACTTATGGGACCTAATTCTCCTTTTAGTTACCACATGATGTGGCACTCAAAGAGAGAAATTTTACTATTTATGAGTCCCACAACCAAGCCAAAAGCCACCAATAGTAGCCACATAGGATGCCACATCATGTCGTCAGGAGTACCAGCTACCAGGGATGTCCGTTAGCTTTATTCCAATTCCCTTCACCTCTTGCACTCATAATTTTGCAAAAATGGCCCCCTTAACTCTCTATATTATTGGTAAGGATTCCATCTTGTCTCGGCTCCAATCTGATTACAACTTTACATATTCCAGTCCCCACAAAAATATTGAAAAGAAAAAAGGCATGCATGTTTCAAGAAAATGCATTAAAAAAAATAAAAAAAAAACCTTGCATATTTTAGCATTCTTCATAAAATAAAGGGTTTTTAACACAACCTTCCCCCAAATTTATCAAGGTTTAGCAAATCCTTTTAAATTTGTAATTTTGACAACCAACCCCCTGAACTTATAAATTTGTTACAATGTGCACCATTTTACTAAATTTGTTCAAATTTTTTATTAGATTTAAGGAATTAAAAGTTGAAAAATTGAAACATTTATGTTACATTTGAATTAGCATGTCAAACTTTTCGTTAAACGTGCTTTTTCGATGTTAGTTTAATACAATTATCGTCAAAATGGAGCATATTGCAATAACTTTACAAGTTAAAGAGACAATTTGTTAAACCATGACAAATTTAGAGAGTAAATGTGCTAAAAAGCCTAAAATAAAAGCTGGTTCTACTTGCACAATGCCTCACCTCTTAAAACACTCCTTTAAATTCAAATGCATTGTCAAAAAACAAAAAAAAAAAAAAACTCGTGAAATGACAGAAGAGGACAACTTAATAAACTTATATTTCATTTTTTATATAAAAAAAACTAATACCTCGTTCAGTTCGCCGATTCAAGTTTTCAATTCAAGTTAATATATGATTTTATGTAAGAGTTTTTAACTGTAGCAGGAAAAGTTAAATGTTACTTTTTATGAGACTTTTAATTATAATAAATTTGGAATTAAAACTTAAATCGGTGAAATAAACGAGACATAAATGATAATCCTTTTTGTCAACTGTATACACAAGTGTATCATTCCTATGATAAGTTCCTTATCAACGATGACTAAACACTGCATACAAACAAATGCAACTTTCGGGCTCAAGGTTAATACCATGTAACAAAATTGCTCTTTGAATGTTGGTACATTTAAGATATGTTATTTTCCAGGGCATACGCGTCAGTTCAAAAGGATGTTCTGTTTTCAATGGCAGACTTTGTTCTACCAACAAAATCATCAACCGTCATCGTCCCAACATCTCCACCAAACCTGGATCGTACGGTAACGGTACCTGTTTCCAGTTCCTTGGCGCCCACAACCGCCATTAAGGGGATCTTCTGCGTTTCTGCATTTCTAATGAGTTTTGGTAGGCGCTCACCATGGCAAACTTCAGCTCGAATGCCATTTGCTTTCAGCTTCTTTGCTACTTCATTGCAGTATTCAAGCTGTGTCAAAACATGGCACATGCAACATGAAAAAGTTAAGCCTCAAGTGCAGCATAAAAATCTAAGAACCCTATTTGAAAACCAACGTGCGGGTCGAATAAACTGATAAAACCCATTGACATGTTGTAAACTAGCCACATAAGTAAATTTACCAGTAAAGTTCAATACAAATTGTTTTAGGATGACTCGAGATTTGAGTTTTTGTATTCATTAAGGACCTGTTCTTTTCATACGTTTGACCACAATTCAAACATTTATACTGTATTTTCTCTCACAAAATTTGAATTTTTGTTCCAATTTTCTATTCAAACCTAAGAAAAGAAAGCGCTTTGTGAGTTGCAAAAGTGGTACAGCGAACACAACTCTGCCAGCTCAATAGGTTCAGGAAATACTAAAACATTAATGGCTAACTGCCCTTCAATACCTGGGTATCAGTAACTGGCAGAACTCGAGCTTGGATTGGGGAAAGCCACAGTGGGAAGTCCCCAGCATAATGTTCTATAAGGACTCCAAAAAATCGTTCCAGAGATCCAAGCACTGCTCTGTGGATCATGATTGGCCGCTTTTTTTCTGAGGTTGAGTCAACATATGTGATATCAAAACGTTGCGGTAGGTTAAAATCAACCTGGATAATTGAGGGGAAAAATAAATTTTAGTCTCTTGAACAATTATTGATCTACTCGCTTTCCGTAAAAACGCGAAAAAATGAGTCGAGGAATTGCCTGTATTGTTGAACACTGCCACTTCCTTCCCAGAGCATCCTCAATCTTAAGATCAATCTTTGGGCCATAAAAGGCACCACCACCTTCATCAATTTGGTAGCTCCAGCCCTTATCATCTAAAGCATCTTTTAAGGCAGAAGTTGCTTTTTCCCATATATCATCATCACCAACAGATTTCTCTGGCCTTGTAGAAAGATTCACCTCATACTTACTAAAGCCAAATTGCAATAGCATTTCCTCCGTAAGATCTAGAACTCCCCTGATTTCATCTTTGATTTGATCACTTAAACAAAATATATGGGCATCATCCTGCAAAAACAATCTGAGATTAAACAAAGAAGCCATTCAATTGTGATTTTTGCTAAACATAGATCAATAAGCAATTCCCTTGCATCGCCTAATGCTGAAGTATGCAAATTTTTTAGGTGATTACCACTTAATAAAAGTAGCTCTCACATCAATTATTTTGCTCACTTTTATAAATAAAAACAGAGAAAGTAACAAATACAACATTTTAAATAACATTTATACCTGAGTGAATCCTCTTACGCGAAAAAGGCCATGCAAGCTTCCAGATAATTCGTATCTATATACTGTTCCCAACTCTGCAACTCGAATGGGAAAATCCTGATACGAGTGAAGCTTTCTTTTGTAAATCAAGATATGGTAAGGGCAGTTCATAGGTCGAAGTTGATAAAGTTCATCTTCAATGTTCATCTGATCGTACATATTCTCTCTGTAGAAATCTAAATGGCCACTAATCTGCCAAAGATCTGCCTTTGCTACATGTGGGGTATACAGAAGATCGTAACCGCGTTCTATGTGTATTTTCCTCCACAAATCTTCTATTACGTTCCTTACAACAGCACCCTTGGGATGCCAAAATACTAAGCCTCCGCCAGCATCGTTCTGCAAAGTTCAGCCTATAAGCTAAAACATTCAACAACGATTCTAGTTTGATAGAATGTTAAAAATGCAATCCAATCAATCTGGACAAACAGAGAATAAGCTTAACCAAATTAAGACTGAATACCTGTATAGAGAAGAGGTCGAGATCTTGACCAAGGCGTCTATGATCGCGGCGTTTAGCCTCCTCTTTGAAGTGAAGGTAAGCCTTTAATTGTTGTTCATTTTCCCAAGCAGTGCCATATATCCTCTGCAGCATTGGTTTCTTTTCATCTCCTCTCCAATAAGCACCGGCAACCGACTCAAGTTCAACAGCTCTTCTGTTGATTTTCCCAGTTGATTCGACGTGAGGCCCAGCGCAAAGGTCCCACCATTCATTGCCTAATAAGAATAAGACATTAGATTTGCTGAAACCTCAAACAAGCTAGCACAATCAATAGCCAACTAATATTGTTTACAAAACCAACAAAGAAAATATGGAGAACCAAGGAATAAGGTCTATGAAACTCTTTCCTCATTCCTCAATTCAATGGCTAACTACCAACATACTTTTCCCACCAGAATTTTATGCTAAACAAAAACAGGATCATTGGTGCATCCCGTCCTCAATCCCCTATGCCTATACTCTGTGGGAGAAATCCAGGACCACCAATAGACGAGTTCAATTTCACTCTCACCACCATAAGCCCAAATGCCGAACAGTCATTTGATCGGGTAAGGAAGGACCTTAAAGTGGGGTTCTAGAGCATCAAACCCTGAACCCATCTAAGAGGAGTTTCCGGCCTGAATTGGAAACATACAGTTTACTCATTTACAAAGTATGATAAGGAGGAAAATCAAATAGCAACTCCTTACCAATGTGATAGATGGTAATGGGTTCTTCCTTAATACTTTCCAGAATTTCCAATTTGTATGGTTCATTGAGAGACATTATTCGCCTCTGCGCTTCATCCCTTGAAACTTCTTCTCTTATAAGCGGTAAATTTTTACCAACAATACGATCCTAAAAGATAAATGTGAAGAAATAATTCAAAACATAAGCAAATGAACGAATTTCCGACATTAAAAACTAACTATTTTGAAAGGAAATAGAACATTTGAAACAGAAAAACTCAGCTTAGCTTACCATTTCCTTCTTAATCTTCTTCAAGTCTCTGTCCGTCAACGGCTCCATATCAAAGTCATAGTAAAACCCATTTTCTATCCACGGCCCAATCGTCACTTTCGCATCCGGGAAAAGCTTCTGAACTGCCATGGCCATCACATGTGCACACTACCACCCAAAATAAATAAATAAAAAATGAAAAATAAGAGTTTAATAAAATAAGACTTTTGACAACAAAATCTCATCTGGGAGTGAATCAGATTACCGTGTGACGAATCCTGAGGAGCTTTTCGGAGGAGTCGTTGGTCGGAAGTACCACTCTCTCTTCTTTCTGAGAATTCTCATCGCCGTTGGTTTCCAGTTCCAAGTTTTCGACCGAAGTCTCGGCAGAAGACTCGGTGGCGACGGCGGAATAGGCGGTGGAGAACCCATTTCTATGGCCGTGAAGAGCGAAGGCCCTGAACTGGCGTGTCAGAGGAAGACCCAAGCGGTTGAAACTGGAGGGGGAAGAAGGTTTAAGGAAAGAGGAAGAAGGGGCAAAGAGAGATTGAGAAGTGGCCATTCTGTGAAGGATGAACATTCTCGTATCAGTCGTGTGGAGGGAGAAGGCTGCCTCTCTGAGTGAGTTTATTGGCTGCCGTGTGTTGTTGTGTGTGGTGGAGGTTTTCCAATTGGGCTACTTGGGATTTTGGGCAGTTTTCTTTCAAGTTACAGACGTTTAGTTGATGAATTTAGAAGGGAGAAATAGGGAAATAAGTTAAAATTTGAGATGAATTAAAATTAATAGATTAATAGTTTACATAAGTTAATAAATATGTTAAATTACTGTTTACGTCTATAATTTATCTGATTATGAACTATTATTTGACAAATTATTGTCTATAATTCACAGTTTTTATTCATAACTTGTCTGGCTATAAACTATAACTTGATAAGTTTATCCATAACTTATCTGGTTATGAACTATAACTTGACAAGTTATGACTTATTAATTTCTATAACTAAAAGTTGGCATATATACTTTCTTAAACCTTTCATATTGGCATATTTACTATTTTCAAATTTATAATTATAATTTAAAATTATTTTTAATTTATGTATATTTTTTATGAGAAAAAATATTATAATGAGTTATGAATTATGATCTGAATTACAGAATTCACTAACTAAACCTTGTCCATCCTAATCGTTGACCAAAAATACTGAAAATAAATAAATAAGTAGATGAAGAAAATAAAATGAAAAAAAAAAATTTTTGAAACTCCATCGGTTAACTTTCTCCTATACGACTAGAGCAAACTTTGGCATCCCAATGCAAATTTAGCGTTTAATTGTTATTAGTTTATATGTTTATTTTTTTCATTTAATTATTGTTATTTTTGCATCCCAATGTATATTATTATTTATTTTTAAATAATTTTAAAATTAAAAGTTCACTTTTACAATTTTTGGACAGAAATGAAAAAATCTACCATTTCACACTTTTTAATGCCAGATATACGATTAGCATTAACATTTGCAACGGAAGACGTAGAAAACATTTTTACTGAATATGATTTAAATTTCCGTATCAAATTTAGCGTTTAATTGTTATTAGTTTATATGTTTATTTTTTTCATTTAATTATTGTTATTTTCGCATCCCAATGTATATTATTGTTTATTTATAAATAATTTTAAAATTAAAAGTTCACTTTTACAATTTTTGGACAGAAATGAAAAAATCTACCATTTCACATTTTTTAATGCCAGATATACGATTAGCATTAACGTTTACAATGGAGGACGTAGAAAACATTTCTACTGAATATGATTTAAATTTCCGTATAATACATTACAAATTTCATATTTGCGTGCTCCGTGACTTTCACCTCCAAACTCGATACAACCAACAGATGCCCTATGATTCAAAAATTGTATCAGTGCAACACTATAAGCGTAATTGAATAACTCATAATCTTATATCTCACAATCCTGTTGCAGTTTTCAGAGTCATATTATGTGAACTCCTGACATCTTTATCGCTCATATGAAGCATGTGCCTGCAATAAAACCACATGGTCAAAGATTTTTGTTAATCCTAACCAATTTTTAAGTGGAAAAAAAAAAATCCTCAAAACAACATTAACTCTATTTTTGAAGAAGTGTTAGGAAAAATTTTAAGTAGACCTTTTAAATATTTAAATATTGTTTTCTAGGGAAAAAAAAAAAAAGAAACTCAAGTTTTTCTCCATGTGCTGTGGTATTCAACTAGTATCACTACACTAATATTTTTTATCATAGCCCTTTAAATAGAGGAGCTCAATTGCTTATTTCTTGTATTTAGTTTATTTTCTGTTGATTTTTTAAGTTTTACCAATCTTTTCTTTTAAGTTTCTCATATAATGTTCACGTCTTATAAGAAATAACTAAATTATAAGTAAAACGAATCCTAACACAATATAAGAGTTCTTGTTAAGAATTACAACAATGAATATAATAAGATAATATATATAGTAAGGAGAAATACACTACAACAAAAAAGGCCATTTGGGACGATATTTTTTGCGACGATATTTTTCGTCGCAAATAATACAATATTTGCGACGACATGTCGTCGCAATTACTCCCTATTAAATAAAATAAGCATGTCGTCGCTAATAACTTAAATGTCATCGCAAATAATTTTGGAGCACAAATTTCAATGCGCGCGGATTTTTACCGTAAAGGTAATCCATTTTTTACGACGACAAGTCGTCGCAAATAATAACATATTTCACCGCAAATAATTTCAAGATTTCACCAAAAACCAAACGCGGGAAAAATGATTATTTGCGACGACATTTATCGTCGCAAATAATTTTATGTTATTTGCGACGACATTTTCTCTTTGTCGTCGCAAATAATCTTTTCAAGATTTCACCAAAAACAAAACGCTGGAAAAATGATTATTTGCGACGACATTTTACATTTATTTGCGACGACATTTGTTGTCGCAAATAATGTCATGTTATTTGCGACGACATTTTCTCTTTGTCGTCGCAAATAATCTTTTTAAGATTTCACCAAAAAACTAAACGCGGGGAAAATGATTATTTGCGACGACATTTCAACTTATTTACGACAACAATGTCGTCGCAAATAAATATACCCTATTGTCTTCCTCTTCATTTTTCCCCGACACTTTCTCTCTCTCTCCTGCTAAGTCTCTCTCTCTGCCTCTTCTTCCCCTCGCCGCCGCCACTGCCCGTCGCCACCGGCCCTCTCTCTCTCTCTCTCTCTCTCTCTCTTCCCTTCTCTCTTCTTCCCCTCTCCGGACGCCGCCGCCGCTCCCACCGCCCCGCCCCCACCACTCCTATCTCCTCTTCTCTCTCTCTCTTCCCTTATCTCCCTCTCTTCCCTTCTCTCTCTCTCTCTCTCTTCTCTTCTCTCTTCTTCCCCTCTCCGGCCGCCGCCACCACTCCCGCCGCCCCGACCCCGCCACTCCTCTCTCCTCTTCTCTCCCTCTCTTCCCTTCTCTCCCTCTCTTCCCTTCTCTCCCTCTCTTCCCTTCTCTCTCTCTCTCTCTTCCCTTGCTTGCCGCCGGCCGGATTCCGCCACCACCGCGCCGAATCACCTGTCGCCGCCTCACTGTTCGACGTTTACCAGTATGTTTTACACACTCCTGTAACTTTTTTATTGTTTTTATGTGTTTTGTTGAGTTGTTTGTAAAGTGTTTGTAAAAATGTCTAAATGAAGTTTCTAAACATTTACTATGAGGCTGTGTAAATGTTAGTTTATGACGTTAATTTAGAATTATTTTTGAACTAGTGATTAATTTATTAATCTACATTATTTGTTAACATAATTAGATTTAATGCCGAGGAATGAAATTCTTTTGTGTATTTAAATATATTACTCTAGAATGTTAATTTACATTATTTAAAATGTTAATTTCGGTCACGTTAAATTATGTTTGATGTTTCAATTTAATGTAGGCGTTTGATTTTTTACCTTCGTCGCTGTTTGCCCGGTTCCTCCGACGTAATCCCGCTATTTTCAGCCCCCGTTTAGTGGGTTTGAACTTTGTAAGTTTTTTATATTTATTGTACTTTTAGTTTAAAATTATTGTAGTTTTTGGTTGTATGATTTTGATATTTGAACTATGATTTTCTTATATTGTTGAAATTTAGTATATGTTTGTGATTCTTATTCTGAGTGGCACATCTTGCAGCTATGGTGTGCCGAAATCTTTTAAAGTTATTTTTCTGCAGGTTTAGATTTTTGGATCATAAGAAAAATAAGCCGTTATGTTGCCGGAATTTAGTTAGAAGGTGTTAGAGTTGATGGCTAAATTGCAGCCCAACATCCAATTACCTACGATTGATCGTCCAGAACCAGTTGACCTAGACTCTCCTCTGACTCCTTCAGATGATGACGGTCCTGATGATGATTCAGATGCTGGCGATGCTGCAAACTTAGACGATTAGTTCCGTTATATGTACTTTTTTATTTTTCACTTTATTTAGACTTTTATATTTTTTTGAACATTATATATGCACTTCATGTATTATTCATAATATATTTTATAAATTTATTTAGATTTACTGTTTTTAATATTAATTTATATTTCACTTTTAATGTATCTTAATAAATTCTATTCAGTATGTAACATATTAATGTTTAATTAAAAATATTAAAAATTAATTAATTACCATTTTTTAAAAATTATAAAAAAAATTAATTTCAGTTTTTTACGACGACTTTTTTAGACTTGTCGTCGCAAAAAAATAAGATTATTTGCGACGACAATTTGAAATGTCATCATAAAAATGATCATATCACGAGAATTTTGTAACGACGTGTCGTCGCTAATACAGACTATCGTCGCAAATACATTTATGAAACACTAGCCCCTAATTTATGAAAAACAAATATTTTAGCCCTAAATAAAAGGATTTTCTTCTTCTTCTTGTTTTTTTTTTTTTTAATCTAACTTCTAATATTGACTTCAACATTTTGAGGCGTTTATAGAGAATTAGTTAAATGTTTTCCTACTTTTAAGGGTGACTTGGCTTAAGGCCTTAGGCAGTTGCATCAATGGCCTTAGCACCGCAATCTTTTTTGACCTTCATACCTATTCTTCCTCATCAAAAGCCTAATCATGAAACAAAACAACGTAATTATCTAGCCAAAAAAAAAAAAAAATGAAAGGCCTTTTCAAGTCCAAGCCAAAAAGCCCCGTGGAGCTGGTATGCCAAGCGCGCGATCATCTTATTTTTTTTAATGGGAATGCATCAGAGAGTCCCCAGCTTAAACGTCAGGAGAAGGTATATATATATATATATATATATATGTGTGTGTGTGTGTGTGTGTATAATATGATAATTCATACCGCTAACTTTGCAGTATTTCTTTATTTATCATGCATGTTTCTATAAAGATTGATGCATATTTGTATAAAAGTTTGATGTTCTTACGAGCAATCACCTATACGCATCACTCTTTATCTGAACAATTCCAAATTTATTTGTGAATTCTAATACTCGCACATCGTTTGATAGATGAATCAAGAATCATGATTTTAGATCATGATTCGAAAACATTGTTTATTTACAGTGATTTTTAATTATAATTCTGAATCATGATTTAAAATCAGTATTTAGTTTTGATGATTCTAAATCATGATTCAGAATCTGGTGTGATATTTTAAACTAGTTCAAATCATGATTCTAAAACCACCTTCATCTTGATTCAAGGTGATTCAAACCATGATTCTGAATTATGGTTTTAGAATCATGATTTGAACCCAAAATCATGAATCATGGTTCTGATTCTAAAATCATTATTAGAATCACCCTGGTTTAAATCTCCATACCAAACAAACCCTGCAGATTTAGCTAAATCACCACCATAACATATGGCATTTTCTCATTTTTCAATTGGTAGTTTTTTTTTTTTTTTTGGCTAAGATTTTCAATTGATAGTTGATCTTTCATAATTCTAATGTGATCATTTTTTTTTTTTTAGATGCACAAATTGGGCAAAAGAATATTCGAAATAAGAACCGTTCTTTATGGAAATATTGGTGAAAAAGAGCCGAATAAAGACGCTTGCGCACAAGTGACTCGAGAGTTTTTCAAAGATGATATACTCCGCCTTCTTATTACTTGTTTTCCAAAGTTGGACTCCGGGGTAAGCGTATATCCATCATATATATATATATATATATATATATAGCACTGGCTCATTGATCAACAGTACTTAGAAAAGAATAATTGTGTTAATATATATTCTTGATTATTGTTAAAAGCCAATCAAGCCACAAATACTCCGCCTAATATTATTAATTAACTCGTGTTTAATTCGACTTAATTTATTTTATAAGTGATAAAACATAATCATCCAGATCCGTCAAGACGCCACCCATGTGGTCACTAATTTACAGAGGCAATGGGTGAATTCAAGGTTGATTGCTTCCGAGTACTTGGAAAAGAATTTAGATGTTATGGATATCCTCATACTCGGGTACGTTACTTTAAAAATGATACCAATAACATGTCTTATAGGGATTGTCTCCGGTAGGCCGTTACGATCAGTTTTCTGACTGTTAAATCTGATCAAAATTAAATGAGATTAAAAAAATATTTAGAACAGACATTTTTTGATGCAGATCTGACGGCTAAAAAAATTAAACTACCGGTAATTTTATTTTTCTAATCCTACGGGGGAAACTCCCATCTTATAATGAGTGTTAATTAATGAAATGTTTAATCTTTTTGTGATTAGTTATGAAGACAGTGATATTGCTTTAAGTTATGGTGCAATTGCAAGAGAGTGTATCCGTCATCAGACTGTTGCAAAGTAAGTACGTATTAATTGGCATGGCTACAGCCTACAAGTTACATTATGGTTTATATATTATAAGGACCATGTGGTAAGGTATTCAAAAACTATCCTCTTCAACTTTAACAAATTATTTTCGCATTTTTTGTTTTATAATAATTTTGATTAGATTTTGTCATTGGAAAAAACATGCATGCATTACCAGTTATATATTATATAATATGCTTTATCAACAAAAAAAAAAAAAAAATAGAAAGGAGATTTTTCATTTCTTCAAGCTAGCCTAGAGCATACTCATAAAACGTGCGATAATCTAATTGCTTATAAATTGAATACTGCATTTTCATTTATCTTTTGTTTTCTCTTTGAAGAGGTTTATAATTATGTTATTTAATTTATCTCCCACTGGATTCATTAACAGGTATGTTTTGGAGTCGAAACACATGAACAAATTTTTTGACTACATACAAGATCCAAATTTCGAAATAGCATCTGATGCTGCGACAACTTTTAGGGTGTATATATATATACTTGAGCTCATCTTTAATTTTTTTTTTTTTTTCCAAATATTGATCTACCATGTTTATGTATTCCTATCTTTTGCAATATAATCCTATCAACCATAAGAAAGAATTATCTCTTATGTCCGAAATTCTAGCTGAGTTGTAGCAGTCTGTTTTGGGCATTCAGGAGCTTTTGACCAGGCATAAGTCTACTGTGGCAGAATTTCTTTCTAAAAACTACCACTGGGTAAGTTCAGAATACCGTTTTTAAAAACGGTTTTTATGTATTTTAAGAAGTAAAGAATGAAAATAGAAACGAAAACGCAACGACGTTTATTTAGTAAATGTTTTAAAAACAAAAATAGTGAGAATGTTTTTGTGAAAGAATTAAAAAACAGTTGTAACTTGTTTTCACTTTTCTGTTTTCATTTTTTAGTATTTATCAATAATATTATAATATATTAATTAATAAACACGATTTCACTTTTTTATTATACTCAAAATAATCTCTTAAAAAATTAACCAAATGTAATTTCAGAATCGGTCTCAAAATGATTCTCAAAACACTCTCATTTTTACTTTTTATTGAAAGCAAAATCATTTTAAAACCAATTCTAAACGCACTCATTAATCGTAAGAACTCGTGTTGAATAATTTATCTATTGCTCTGTATGAAATATCTCATCCAGAGTAGTCTATTGCATGTCATGTATATATTTTGTAAATATGATTTTTTTTTATGGGAATATATCCTGTAACTTATGATTAAACAATTATTTACTACCTTTAACCCAAAAAAAAAAAAAGTTAACCCAAATTTCTCAAACTGTTTCGAAATTTGCTGTAGTTTTTCAAGGAGTACAATTCCAAATTGCTTAGTTCTCCATGCTACATTACCAAACGGCAATCTACCAAGGTACCATATTTACTTTCAAGATATTATTATTGTTGTTTTTATTATATCATTATTATCTATTTGTTTCAGCTGTTAGGAGACATATTACTAGATCGCTCAAATTCTGATGTGATGCTTCGGTACGTGAGCTCTTTGGATAACATGAAAGTCTTGATGAACCTTCTCAAGGTACATTTTCTATTTAGTTCGTTGATTTGAGTTTTTAATTCGAATTAAAATGTGACTTTATGTGAGAGCTTTTTACTGTAACAAAAAAATTAAATGTGATTGTTTCTGAGAGCTTTTTACTGTAATAAAATTCAAATTCTAAACTCTAATCGGTAAAATGAACGGCACTTTAATTATATCATCATTGATCAAATATATAATTATGCTTAGTTATTTTCATTGATTATTTTATAACTGAATCTTTGCAGGATTCAAACAAGACAATTCAATTAGAAGCTTTTCATGTCTTCAAGGTGTTGTATAGAGATTAATATATACAATCCTTTAATTTCAACTCTCTCAAAATATAATTGAATCACTAATTATTAAACATCTAATAGCTATTTGTCGGGAACCAAAATAAGCCTGCTGAGATAATTAATGTGCTTGTCACCAACAAGAGTAAGCTTCTTCGTTTCTTCGAAGACTTCAATTTTGATAAAGGTAAAATAACTTTACTAATTTCTCATCTTTAATTATGTTCTCAAAATAAATTTTACTCATCAAAATGACACTTTTTTTTTTTTTTTTTTGGTGGTTGCAGCAAATGAGCAGTTTGAGGCAGACAAAGCTGAGGTCATTAGAGAGATAGGTACTCTTGGACCAAATGATTGTTTACGCAAAGCAATAGACAATTGCGAGATTACATGCTGATTACATATTCTCTATTTCGGATTACCTAATTAATCGTATTCCCTATGTACCCTGCAATTGCTTTAGAATTTAGATTATTCTTTAATTACCCAATGCAAATGCTTAATAAAATGTATTTCTGTGTATTAACAACCCTTCTCGCTAATTGCAAGCAAGGTGTTGTAACACTTATTTCAGTAGATTTGAATATTAGAAAGACATTTTTACTTGTGAATGAAATGGTTAAAATACTGCACATGTCTGTGCGTGTTCTTTTTTTTTTTTTTATCTTTATCTTTATCTTTATCTTTTTCTTATTCTTAATGTGGGACAGGACACAAGATTGGTTTTATTAAAAAATAAAAACACCTTTTTATGTTTTATCATGTGTCACTTGATAATATCATCACAGATATACAATTTTTTTTTTATCATGACAGTGTTAGAAGGATTTTTTTCTTCTTTTTGTCTTTAAATTCTGTGTTCATATGTCAGATTACTAACAAAAAGCGAACCTAACTAATGGCTATCCTGGTTAATTTTTCACAAACTCTCATCCAATGCTTAATACGTGTGGGAGAAGAGGTGAAAGTTCAGGTCGTTCGACCCAACTTGACAGCCCCATTGAAAATTTCAAGCCGGGCCGGCCTTAGAAGGGAGAAGGTCGGCTGAGCCTGACCCAGCTCAAAATTTTATGAAGTATTTAAAAATTAAAATTAAAAAGAATATGTTTAGATTGGGTCAGCCCGACCTGAATAAGTATTCGGGCTTGAAACCTCAGTTCGACCCTGTTCAGGTTAGGCCAGGATCAACAATAACGGATCTCAAGCCGAATCAAACTTACAGTTCTCTGTAGAAGGGAGAAACATGTACATGAAGCTTAAAATGATTTCAGAAGATTGGAATTTCATAGAAACATCTTTCCTTTTAAAAGTATCATTTTTTTTTTATCTATTTCACTTTAGCACATTATTCCCTTGTTAGGTGATACAAACGCATTGAAATCAAGGCGCCAGTTGCTATCATCAATACGATAGTATAACATTATGTCTTTTCTTTTTCTTTTTTTCTGATGGGTTCAAGGTTTGATATTCTAAAGCCGTGACACTTTAAGGTCCCTTCTCAGTGAATAGATTACACAACACTATACTTATGGTGGTTTGAGTAAAATTGAACCCATCCTTTAAAGTGGAATTGATCAAGTCAATATTAGTGGGTACCTGGATTCCTGCTAGACAAAGGGGATGAGGAACCGGATAGCACTAATAGTCCATTTTTAGGTCACGTTCATTTTATCGATTTGAGTTTTGTTATAATAAAAGGCTCTCAGAAACAATCACATCTAACTTTTTATTACAGTAAAAAAACTCTCACATAAAATCACATCTAAACTCAAATTAAAAACTCGAATCAATGAACAAAACGGACTTTTAGTTTCAGGAAATATGAAAACACAAAAAAAAAAAAAAAAAAAAAAAAAAAAAAAAAAAAGCATTTTATATTTAAAAAAAAAAAAAAAAAAAAAAAAAAAAAAAAAAAAAAAAAAAAAAAAAAAAACAGAGAGAGAGAGAGAGAAAGCGAGTTGCTAACTAGCCATATGAATACTTTTGCCGACTTTGATACGATTAAGAATACCAAGGATACAGTTGATCCCCTCTGGACAAGGTTGTATGATTGAGTGACGCTTGCTGCAGGCAATTACAAAATGGAATTTATTCCATTTGGTAATGACTAATGGGATTCATTTTTTTTTTTTTTTTTTTCACTGTGAAATAACATGAAACTTTTTCCATTTTTTATTTTTTTAATTTTCAAGTCAAGCAAGTTTTGTGTGAATTCATCGTCGGTATACCAAACAATGTCTTGTACGAGACTTTCCTCCGGAATGAGTAGGTTGGAAATGAACAAGTTACACTAGTTGGAGAGAATAAAAGGTACCAGTGAAAAACTGCCATGCAAAAAGACCAAGTTTTCTCTAATTCCCTCTCATAAAAACTCCACACCAAATTCACAAAAGAAACAGTAAAACAAAGTCCCTCACTCAACAGATCATTATGCTCTTGGGAAAGTTGTTTGATATCCAAAATTCCATGGATATAGTTTCACGGCAATTCTTGATAGTTTGCTTTCTTGCGTCTCAAGCTCTTACTTCCTACGCTCAAACATGTTCGAAATATATCTTTTCAAGTGACCAAATGTTCAGCTCATGCAGAGATCTCCCAGTGCTACAAGCCCATCTCCACTGGAACTACATTCCATCCACCAATACCATCCACATTGCTTACAGAGCCGCTCAAACATCCGAAGGATGGATTGCGTGGGGTATAAATCCGACAGGTTCTGGCATGGTTGGAACACAGGCCATTGTCTCCTTCCGCCGTTCTAACGGCAGCATGACTGCTTATCCAACATCAATAATGAGTTACAACCCTTCACTGCAGCCGAGTTCTCTCAGCTTTCAAGTCTCAAACATCTCTGCAGAATATGCCAGCGGTGAGATGACTATCTTTGCTGTCGTGGGCCCTTTAGCTACCAAAACTTCTCTCAACCATGTGTGGCAAGCAGGGAATTCGGTTTCAGACAACATTCCTCAGGGTCACCAAACTTCAGGGCCAAATGTTCAATCCATGGAGACCATCCATTTCAAGTCGGGTTAGCAACAAAGATAGAGAAGTTCAGAACGATTCTAAAGTACTTAGCCCTCCTGCAATCTATTAGGAATTACGAACAAGTTTCGTAGCTCAGTCTATCGTTATATTGTTACTCGTGGTATGATAGTTATTATCAAGATGGATGTGTTCAAATACCGTAGTCATGCCATTTGAAATTGCCTTATGCCATATAGCATATTCTGTATCTAACAACTATCTACTTAAAACTTTTCATACATCAATGCTGAGCGAAAAAATGTGACAAACTAAAATCTAACCGAATTATCCAGTAAATAGATGTCAATAGACATATTAGTCAAGGACTCATTCCGATATTAGTCAGATAAAAAGGCACTAGTTTGATACATTAGAATATTAGTGATCCATTCTTATGGGGTATAAAAACAAGGAAATTGCAAGATAAAAAAAGGCATATCCAAACTAGCTAGAGTGATCCATTCTTATGGTTTTGAAATACTATTGCGGTCATTATGTTCCAAGGAAATAATTAATTTAGATAAAGGTTTTCAGCAAATTCTGCAGCCCTATGACCTCAAACCTTTGGGGAATATTGTAAAGCACGGAGTGGCTATGTGTGCGTGAGCACAGTATCTGTTCGACGTAACAGCTCACCACGTTTGGCCTCGGTTAATTGCAACTCCAAAGTCACCTGCCAAATATGAAAAGATAAATATGCTAAACAAACAAAACTCAGCAGACAATAATACTATATGGAAATAGCCAAAACAAAACAAAAGGCTACAAATTTGCCTTTATTCTTTAGATGCTTAACTAGAGCAAATTCGCCAAGGACAAATAAACTTCTCGTGTTCATATGCAAACTTTTACATCCAAAAATAGATGTAGATTTATGTCACATAAATCTGTCTTCTTTTATAAACGTCAATAGGTCTACATAAGCCCTCATTTCTTTATGTTGAATTCAATGGCGAGGTTACTCAAACAAAATAGAAGGAAGGGAACAATTGAATAAAGGTCAAGGAGTCCAGCAGTAGATAAAATGTAAAGGAAAATGCTCATTGCGGAAATAGACATTTTAAAAATGTAAATTTGGATGAACAAGCGTATCCTATATCAACCAATGAACCAGAATTAGGCAGCTCTTGAAGTCCTTACAGACAAACTCAACCATTCGTGCACATATTACTTTGGGTTATGGCACTCGAAAAAATAATAATAAAACAAAATGAGCTTACCTCTTTGAAGATTTCACTGTGAGAGATCTCTTCAAAGCCCTACACCAAGCATATGACAAATTTAAGCAATTTTACGAAAAAAGATCTAAAAAATGCAGTACTTTCTCTTTGTTCCAAAAAAAAAAAAAAAAAAGGTTTTGAGCCGGAGACTCAAAGAGAGAGAACATACCAATTTCCGGAACATATTGAGAGATGACGTATTAGATTCACCAATTTTGGCACGAAAGGCGTGGATCCCCACATTCTTAACTGCAAATGCCATCATCATTAAAACAGATTCCTTCCCAAGTCCCGTACCACGGCTATGCTAGCAAGAGCAAAATGATCATAGATAAGATTAAGTTGTACACCATGGGAGCACTCATGAGTTTACAGCAAAACAATCAATAAATATCTAGATTTCGCTTTAATTAAAAAAAAGGAAAAAAAAAAAAAAAAACACCAAGATTACTTCAATGGATATCGACATACTAAATCCTCATTTCAGAATACTGTAATTTTAGTACGACAAACACAATAATGGTTATGGGACTAATTTTAGAGATCACCAAAAAAATAAAACAAATGGCGATTTATGTGCAGCCGTTAAGAATAATAAAAGACACTACATCATATGTCCACCTGCATTTATCTAGAACCAATTGACCAATGATACTTTGTAGATCTCTCTCTAGCAACAGAAACAAAGATGTGTACTCCAGGGAAAAAGAAACAAAGACAAAAAGAAAAAAAGACGCGTACACTTTGATGGAGACATTGTATCATACGCGCAAACATAAATATACATAATAAAGGGCAAAAGTGGAAAAAGAAAGAATTGGCACCAAACAAGCTTTTCACGCATTTTTATTATCAGAAGAAAGCAAAGAGAATACCATTTCAATTCAGCAATCATTATTTCTATCTCTGCCATTTGAGGATCATCTGGGTCATTCATATAGATATTCACATCACCCACCATTGCTGGAGAAAAGGGAAGGGACCAGCATTACTACTCGCATATCATAACAGATGGTTTACGAGGGGGAGGGGGGAAAAAGGGAAAGGTGAACAAAGAATATAAGCAACTAAGGTACTTCAACTTTTAAAAATAATATATTTCTTTGTAAAGCTTTGTTTAGCTGACAGCCAACAGGTCTTCGACTTTAGGAAATAGCGATTCCCTCTCAAATCCTACATCAACCCCAACATTTGGAGCCTCTAAAATTCTAGTCTAAGAACAACAAAAAAAAAAGGAAATAATATCTCTGCCACACGTTTTAAATAAAAAACAGAACAAACATATATGTAGGTACCAGAAAATCAATTAATATGTGTTTTGGAGCAGTAATAGAATGAAGATGGATAATGGAATAATGTCATGGGGTACGACGCAGGTGCAATTAAGTATAACATTGCCCAATAAGCACTCATACCAATGCGGTTAAACTAATGAGTTAAGGTGCCTTACAATACACCAACAATCAAGAAAAGAAACTTGTGTTTTTATGGATCAATTGCTCTTTAGAATTATGCAAAGGGTAATGTATAACTCCCACGATGAAGATGGACTGCTGTTCTTTGTTATTTTGTCATTATCTGGGATTAACATTTATTTTAGCTCTATTTTACTTCAAAAAAAAAAAAAACCCTAGTGTATTGAGCTCTCTTCTTAAACCTTCCATCTTAACATTTATAAAATTTTCCCAAAAGTCTCTATATACTCTTAAACTCTTCTCTGTTTTTTCGTACTCTGCTTATAATGGTACTCTTCTAAATCCCTAGTCTTAAGCCTAGTTCAGTCTTTCTCCTGTCTGTCACATGTCCCTTGAGACTTGCACAATTCTCAACTGAAGGATCCTTTTGTAGGCACCAGGCTCAATGGTTGTGCTTCCAAACCATTTTAGTTTTTGTTGGCTGCCTCCTTTGTCATTTGCAGCTTGGCTTCATCCACAAGGTGAAGAGACAAAATATACTCATACCTTCTTTCAGGAAGCCTTAATAATTATGCACCCCACTTGAATGGTCCCCTTCCTCTTGCTTTGGAAAATTCCCACAAGTGGTGTCTATGGACTCCCAAAAAAAAAAAAAAATTCTTTTGTGATTAAGGTTATAACGTATATATATTGAAGTATAAAAATCTTTCTATTCTGGGTGTAGCTCTTGTATTGGATTGGACCTTGATTCAGCTTTGAACAATGGACTTTAGACATGTAGTATTCTAAAGAGCATTTGATGCAAGAAAACACTCTAAATTGCTCTTCTTTATAGAAGGTGTATTGTAAGGCATCTTATGTCGTTAATCTAACTGTACTAGTATGTGTGTAATATAATACTTAATCACACTAAGTCGAATCTCAGAACATTACTCCCACTAGTATATTTCATTATTGCCCCAAAACAATATGGACACATAACATGCTTGATTGTCAAAATGTTGAAAATAGGGGGAATGAAATTGTTCCTTGAAAAGAACAATCATTTTCCCATTTCCACAAACTCATCGTATGTAAACAACATTAAATTCCATTAAAGTGATCGTGCAAAAAAGGTTTCACCGATTCAAGGTAAAAATTCACCTCCATATCGTTAGCCAAAATTTTGAAAGAGAAATTAATGAATAAATTCCTTTTGAACAAAAGGAAATAAACAAATAAAACGAGGGGTAAACGAAATTTGCCAAACCTTCCACATGAGGGTCTCCATGAACAAACTCTCCCACAACCAAACGCTTATCCAACACAACAAAAGTCCTCTCTGCAAAACCCACCGCCAAAATTCTCCACAATTCAGAAAAACCAAGACAACCCAACACAATTTTCACCACAAACGATCAACCCACATAATTAAACCAACCAATCAACACAAACAACAAGAGAAATCCTTCGTTCACTGGTCAGATATCAAAATCGAAATAAACCCAGTTCAATTATTCAACAAAAAAGTGCATGAGAGAGAGAGAGAGAGAGAGAGTGTGTGTGTGATTAACTGAAAGGGTCTTGGGTCCAGGAAAGCTGCATCTGGTACTCCTCGTCGAGAGTGAGGGGCTCGGAGCCGGTGGCCTGGAGAAGAGCAGGGTCTCGCATCCATTCGTGGTATTTAGGCACGTGCTCTGCCATGTACGGAACCAGAATCACCTTCTCTCCCTCTAGACTCACCCCCACCATTTCTTTTCTGTATTTCCCTGTGATCTCAGACAGACTTTGGGCACCGTTTTTGGTTTCCACATGACTACACGAGTTCGAGCGACTGCTGCTTAAGAGTGGGATACCATCGTCGTTTGTTGTCGTTTTCTTTTCTTTTCTTTTTTTCTTTTTTTTTTTTAAATAATCCAAAGCGCCTTGGATTTTGTAAATACCACCTTTGCTCCTTTTGTTATGCAAATATTTAAAACATCCCTCGAGTTCACAAAACCTGACTCAATATACCCCTGAAACAATTGAAATTTTTAAATACAAGATTACCAATTTTCAACTTTTATTAAATATAATTTAATACATTATTAAACTAAAATATTAAATAAAAGTAATTTTAAATAATTAAAACTTTTCAAAATAATTTGATTGAAATATTTATTTGAACATTTTATAACTTTTTAGTTAAGCCATGGTTAAAATAACATTCAATTAGAATGGAAAAAGAAGTTTAATTGTTTTAGGGTTGTTTTGAGTCTGATTATATAAATACACGAAAAATTTTGAGTATTTACATAATAAGGATGTAAAGGTGATATTTAAGTAAAATATAGTGGGTCTTTTGAGTAT
Source organism: Morus notabilis (assembly GCF_000414095.1). NCBI lineage: Eukaryota > Viridiplantae > Streptophyta > Magnoliopsida > Rosales > Moraceae > Morus > Morus notabilis. The sequence continues at coordinate 416,005 of NW_010368056.1, read as the reverse complement.
TCTAATTTTTCTTTTTCTTTTCTTTTTCTTTTTAAGGAAGTTTATTGTTGTATTTTTACTGGATAATTTACTGCTTTTTATTTTATCTAATTTTTTAGTTATTAATACTTGAAATGGTATTTGACATGGCTTAGTAAGGGCAATATTGTTATTTTTAAAATTCAACACGCGAGAGATACTTTTAGACTTTTTTCAAAAATAACAAAGATACGTCAGATATTTACATAATAAAGGACCAAAACGTGTTATTTACTAAATAGATAGAGTATTCAGGATATTTTCCTATTAATTAATTTGAATTTCAAAAAAATTTAAAGTAAAGTTGACGAAATTTATGTAGGAGTGGGGTGGATTCAAGGAGAGATCTTAGCCTCCGGGAGCAGCTAGTAATGTATCAAAAATAAAAATAAAAAATAAAAAAAGGAGCAAGATGTGAAAAACAGAAAATTAAACGGAAGATTTGCAATCTTAGATTCTATATTCTTTAAAAAAAAAAAAAAAAAAAAACAAACAAACAAACAACAAAAGATTGTAGCAAATAGCCATTTTTAATGGTAGTGAATAAAATTTTTAAGGTCATGCAATTGACTTTTCTTAATCCTTAATGACATTTTTTTTCTTTTCTTTTCCTTTTCCTTCTAATAGAGGTAAGGTTTACTTGTTTTTCACATCTCTCTCTACCGATGGTTACAGTGACGGAGCCAGAATTTTAATTCAGGGGAGCTTAAACTAAAAGCGTAAAAAATACTAATGAAATCAATTCCTAATATTTTTAGATGAATAGTATATATATATATATATATATATAGACTATTGAACATACTTGAGTAATAAAGATTTTAGCAAGTAAATTAGATAAGAAAAACTATTTAAGAGGTACATAATACCTATGAGAAAGTAGTAACTGCAAGTGTCAAATGAGGAAAAAAAAGATCTTTAAGTATACATGGCACATTTGAATGAATACATATTATTTCAATAAGGGCAAAATAAAGAAAATATGCGAGTGAGAAAGTCGTAATTGAGAGGGTTGTTTGAAAAAAAAAATTCTTAATTAGGGACACATTTTGAGAAGAAATATTTTAATGTCATTTTTTATATAGTTTAGATTATATCCAAAAATATTTTAGAAGAGACCAATGTGAAAGAAAAATTGTTTTCATAAGAATAAATTAGAGAAAAAAATCAGTTAGGTACATTTAAAATATAAAATTTAATAGAAAAAGATCAAAAGAACAATAAGAAATAAAATAATTTGATATTGGATTTTGTGAGGATATATTTAAAATTTTTATTGATAAGGAGAGCATATATGAAAATTTTTATACTAAAAAATCAAATATCAAAAATCCAAGAGAGGCATATGCCCCGGGCCTCACCTCCCTCTCCGCCATGGTTATCAAGGTGAATATTGGTGATTATAAACAGGTATTTTAAGGATATATTTGATGCTTTAATTTTGTTGTGATGATGAGGCGTGACGCTTTTCGTAAACATTTTTTTTTCCTTGTGGCCTAAGGAATCCATGCTTTTGAAGTCCCGTCACTCACCAACCCAACATATTCACTTCCAACCCAAAAAAAATGAACAAGACTGAGCAAACATATTATCGTTCTTTTAATGTTATCGATCATGATCAAAACGTGACACATATTGAAGCATCATTTCATTAGGGATAAAAGAAGGGTAAAAAAAAAAAAAAAAAAAAGCGCTATACCCTACACCTTGAGCATTGGCAAATAAATCAAAACACGACGGGCATCTGATTATGAAGAAAAAGCGCTATACGGAGTCCGTTCGGTTCGTTAATTTGAATTTTTAATTTGAGTTGAGATATGATGTTATGTGAGAGCTTTTTACTGTAGTAAAAAAAAGTTAAATTTAACTGTTTTTAAGAACTTTTTACTGTAATAAAACTCGAATCAGTGAAAAGAACGGAGCTACGTGTATATATCCATCCTTCCACTGGGAATAATAAGATAATAAAGTAATAAACCATTTTACCAAATTGGAAAAAGGAAAAACACAGAGAAGAAAGAAAAGAAAAATTTTCCCACTTTAATTACCATCTCAGGTTTCATTTAGAGAAAAAAAAAAAAAAAAAAATGGCATCTCAGTTGTGGATTATTCCACTATTATGGATTCCGCTACTCCCTTTATCGGATCCAACAATCAAACCCTCCCTCCTCAACTTGTCCTCTTTAGCTTTCCTACAAAACACAATCCAAGAATTCACCTCCAACGACACACAACCCCCCACCAACGACGCCAAACACATGCAATACACCAACTTCGCGTACGACCTTCCCTCCCCCATAACCTCAAAACCCTGAAACACATTCACTACCCCCAAAACGACACACGAGTACCCCACAAAGTGGTGGTACGACTTCCAATACCTCCTGAACTTGTTCGTCGTTTTCGGCCTGAACAGCAAAGCCAGCGTCTGCAGCGCTGCCAGGCAGAACACCGCGAACCCGAGCTTCCGGTGGAGGCCGTACACGACTCCGGGGGAGAGTTTCCCGAGGCGGACGCCGATGGAGAAGCCGATTGTTCCGAGGACGAAGCCGGAGAGCTGAATCCCCATGTGGACGTAGAACCAAGTCGGGCCCAGGGACTGTATGTGACGTAAGTATCTCGCCGTGATGGCGCCGCCGGGGAGGAGGATTCCCCACGAGACGGCGTTGATGGCGCCGTGGAGTGTTCGGAGGAATGCGAGGTTGTTTTGGTGAGCGGCGGCGGAGGACGAGCCGGAGAGGAGGTCGACTGTGGTGAAGGAGGAGAGATCGGTGGCGGCAGTGGAGTGGATGGTGGGGGAGTAACCTTGGACGTAGAGTCCTCGGTTCCAGACAATGTAGATTTTGGTGGTGGTGTTGGTGGGGAGTTTGAGAGTGGCGTGGATTTGGACGGCGGCGCCGTCGTGTACGGTGGCGAGTTTGCCACTGTAGAGGGCGACAGCGGAGGAGACGAGGCGGAGGTCGAGAGGGCGGGAGAGGAGCGGGGTCTTCTGGAGCTTGACGGTGGGGTCGAGGATGTAGGGGAGGAGGACTATTTGGCTGGAGTTGGGGTCGGGGAAGGCGATTAGGGCGCGGGTGCCGGTCATCTCGGCGGAGATCGGGTTGATCCCCCAGCCGACCCAGCCGGAGGGGGAGATGAAGGAGCCAAAAAACGTGAGATCAAGAGTGGAGTTGTGGGAGTGAAAGGTCCATGCAATGGAGGCTTGTTGGGTTGGGAGGGTCATGCATTTTTGGAAGGTTTTGGTTGGGGTTTGGGTGGTGCAATGGGAAGAGAGTGTCAAATTGGGGAAGGAAAATAGGAGAAGGAAGAGGAAGAAGAAGAACATATTGGTGAGGGAGTGAGAAGTGATTTGAGAGAGTTTTTCAATGGAAATGGTTTCTATATTATATATTGGGATAACATTTGGAAATGGAGAGTTTTGAGATTTTAATGTGTGTTTGTTGGAAGACTCATGAAGTGGGCATTTTTGGCTGGGAATGAGCGTGTCATTATCATGATGGGGATTTGGAAGGAATTATGAAAGAATGTAGTGTGCACTTAGCTTTGAAGGGAGGCAATATTATTTGTTGGTTTGGTGGGGGTTAGAAAGTGGACGTATATAGGTAGCTCTTGTTAGTTAATATATTTTTGTTTTGTAATGTATTGATTATGCATCACGTATCATGAGAAGTGATGTTTAAGCATTGTTTTAATATCAGAAATTAGAATGATATCAAAACAAAAAATAAAAATAAAAATAAAAAAGCTAAAGAGCAGAATGTCAAGACTACATGGTACTTGATCCTGTTAGAGAAGTTAGTCATGTCTTAGACGGGAAATAGTAGAAAATAGGTCAATATGTAAACCTTAAGAAAGTATATATGCCAATTTTTAGTTATAGAAATTAATAAGTCATAACTTGTCAAGTTATGGTTCATAACCAGATAAGTTAAGGATAAATTTGTCAAGTTATGATTCATAGCCAGACAAATTATGGACAAAAACCGTGAATAACTTGTCAAGTTATGATTCATAACTAGACAAGTTATTCACGAAAACAGTAATTTGGCCTATTTATTAACTTATGTAAACTATTGGCCTATTAATTTTAATTCATCTCAAGTCTTGGCCTATTTCTCTCTTTCTCCCGTCTTAGACCATCTTCGACCCAAATATAAAATATTAACTTAATGTCATATTAAGAATTAAGAGATATGGAAATAGAATATTTAATACATTATTTTGATTAACACTCCAATTTATAATATCATTTTAAATACTATATTTAGTTTTTATCATCCTTATTAAGTTTTATAGGATGTAGAAGTAAATTTTAAAACAATTTGAAAACATGAATAATGTGATGATTAAAATCAAATGTCAAAAATATACTAAAAGCATCTTGATTTCCACAGGTGCCACCAAGCTCATAATTCCACTTGTATTTCTTGCGTTAAGCAGAATCTCGTTTTCCGCCGCTGCGAACATATTATAAATCTACGTAAAAATAAATAACAGTAAAAAATGAAAGTAAATTTTTAAGACATTAAATGATTTTTAGGATCACAATTATAAAATAAACAATAAACTTATATTTTGTTGTTTTTATTTTTTATATATTTAATCACTATTAAAAGCATTTCAGTAAAAAATTTTGTAATAAGAATCTGTAGTTTGTAGGCAATTTAAACAATAAATTTAGAACTATAACTTATTATTAATATATTTTGGCAAATTTTTTAATGGTGATCACAAAAATGCCTATGCAAAAACAACCCCTAATCTACTTCTTAAATTACATCGTTGGGCACAATTTAGAACCTGCTGGAAAAAAAAAATAGGGGTAGCAAACACCCTGATATGCGATTAAAAAAAAAAAATTGATATGCTATGAACTCTTTAACAATTTAAAAAGGGATATTTACCTTTTTATACCTTGTATTTTAGGTTTATTTAAAAACTATACCTTTAGTTTTGATCTCATCAAATATATACCTTCAAATTAGATTTAATACTAAAATTTATACATTTCCACAATCAATCCTTAATTTTAACCTTAAGAATACCTAAAATACCCTTAAATAAAAACATAGAAAAAGAAAAGAAAAACCTAAAAAAACTTTAAACTCACAATTTTGACCTCTAAAATATATAAAACACCATTCCACTGGGTCTTTTTTTGTGTTATTAATTTTTAATTATCATAATATTAGAAAGTTTTAGTGTTTTTTTTCTTTTTTTCTTAAGGATAGTTTAGTCATTTTAAAGGTCAAACCGAGATAAGCATAGATTTGTATATTAAATCTAATTTGAAGGTAAACATTTGATGAGATCAAAAACTAAAGATATAGGCCGTGTTTGAAATTGATCCCGTTTTTATTTTTCACATTTTTCGAGAAAGAAAAAATGAAAACATTTCCAAAACGGCGTTTGGCGCAATAAAGATAAAAAATATAAATGAAAATGATTTTTTGGTTTAGTGTAAAATGAGAGAGAATTGAAAAATGACTTTTAGTCATTTTTCATTTTTTGTTTTCATTTTCTCCTTTCTCGAACAGAGAGAGACAAAGAGATACATTAATGGGTTTTTTTACATTGAAAACAATCTCTTAATAAAACTATCAAACATATTTTTAAAAATGATTAATGTTTGAGATTGAAAACGTTTTCATTTTCATTTTCATACAAAAAATAAAATTATTTTAGAATGAGTTTCAAATACGCTCATAGATTTTAAATAAACTTAAAACACATAGTATAAAAATATAAATATCCCTTTAAAAAAGCCTACAAAAGCAATGCTAATATTTTTCCATCAGTTGGACCTTAAGCTCATTGCATTCTTTTCCGGTTGGCATAATTTATCTTCAATTTGACATTTCGTTTTTGTCCCTCAAATCTTACAATTCAAACCGTAAAATTAAACAAACATTACCTTTTACTTAAAATTAAACACACATTTATCTTTTTGAGTGTTTTAAGTTGTAGCTTTTACTTTTACTTTTAGATCTGTTGTCTAAATTTTGATTCGAGTTTTTAGATGTTTCTTTGATTTTTTTTTTACATTTTTAATTTTTTTAGACTAAAAAAGGTATAAAAGACATTTGACATCTAAAATAATAATTTTAAAAATATCAAGGTATCATTTTTAATATTGCAAAAAATATACGGTACTAAAGTGATTTTTGCCAGGTTAAAAAAAAAATACCGAGAATTACACATGGAAAAAGAGAACTAATGTTAAGAATAACATGAATATTGCAAAACGGGCCTCTAGAATTTTCATTCTTGTTCTCATGCAGTAACCTGGTCGGAGACTGCTGGGTATTCTGATGGTATACTGGCCACATCTTCTTACTCCGATGTCCAATTTACGCAAATGAGAAGGCGTTGAAAAGCTTATGAAAAGATCTACAACTTTGTATAGACTATGGAATAATTTCAGAATTTTAGAGGTCCAAAATAGGGCTGAAAATTAACGTCATGGAAATGGTTCTTTTGTCTAAAAAGAAAAATCAAGAAAAAACTTAGAATTTTCCTAAGACACTTAATTCCATGCATTATAACATGAAGTGCATCATATCATGAACATATATTCATTTATCAAATCATTAAAAAAAATTTAACATATATATATAATTTCTATAACATGGCATGAACTTGTTCTTAGCGCCTCGAGTCCTCGTCGCGTTCACCTGTAAAATATAACTCAATGTAATGTTAGAATTAACTATATATAACACCATAACATTATTGAAGTTAACTCCTAACATCTACTTCTAATAATTTTATCGGTTTAGAAAAATGGGTGTTACAACCAAAAAAAAAATCAGAGAAAGCCTCCAACCCCAGCCGCAAACCTCACCTCTTGATTCTTTTTGGATTCTTCAATCATTAGAGGCAAAATAAAGATTGTCGAGGTATGATTCTTTCTTGTTGTTTAGTTTGTATGTCTATGAGAGTTTGGATGATTTTACTTTGGGTTTGATTATAATGGTTTGAGAGAATGATGGAGGATATTTATTGGTTGATGATTGAGGGAGGATATATGTATTTAGGTGATGTTTAATGACCATGGCAGCAGGTGTTTAT
>NW_010368056.1:395219-408408 GCF_000414095.1 Morus notabilis | reverse complement strand
AAAAAATTAAGTAAGGCACTCAAGTAAGTACACTCTCACCTGCAACATGAATTGAAGAATTGAGAAGTATATGATTTTGATGTTTATGATGATGTTATGACGTTTTTAATATTTCATATGTTGACGTTTGAAGAAAAATGTATATATGTATTTTTATGTTTTTATGGCGTTGTACACTTTGATGGTGACCGGTGACCGGTCTTATTGTCACGGTTGGTATGAGATTTGCTACCCCATGCTTTCCGTGGCTAGCGCGCTATGATGGTACAACGTCGGGCCTAATATATGATGGATTTTAAAGTTTAAAGATGTTCAAAAATAATTATTCTCATGATGAAGTTTATTGTTGATGAATGAAACTGTTCATTTAAATTTGTGAGAATTAAGTGTCTTACTAAGCCCTTGCTTATATAAGTTATTTCATGTTGCAGACAATCTAAAGGGTAAGATGTAGCCATGGAGAATATTGGAGTGGATGCGAGCTATGCGTGATAGGAAAAAAGGAGAAACGATCATGGGATGAAAGAGTTTAAGGTTAAACAAAGTTTTTAGTTTTTACTTTTATTGTTTTGAAACTTCAGTTTATGGTGGTTTTGATTTGAAGAATATTCTAGACTTTATAGGTTTTGATGACTAAGTTGAACCGAATGTTGTTTTATTTTTCTTTGAGGAAGTTCAAAATTTAAAGATAGTATGTTTAAAAAAAAAATCTAGGCTTTTCTTTAAGTCGTTCAAAGTAAAGTATTTCAAGTTTAACGATTTTCCGCATTCTTTAAAAGGTAAATGTTTAAAAGTTAAGATTACTGTGACGGTCCGTGAGGGGTCGTTACAGTACAGATTTTCTCACCAAAGTCAACAAATCGAGTTCTCAACAACATCAACGCAGTCAACACAATCAATCGAAGAACAAAAAATGGAAAACATAAAAACAATCATGAACTTAAAATGATGGATCAACAAAGTAATCAGGTTCGCACTAGATTATGTTTTCCTCTTCTTTGCCTTTACTTATACTATTGAAACTGATAACTTTTCATCATTTATACAAGGTGCAAAATTTACAGTACGAGCAACGATAACTAGATTCTCAACAGATTAAGAATGGTACTATAACTCTTACCTCATATGTTACCGACAACTAAAGCAATCAAGCATTGGTTGGTAGTGTGATAGTCACGGACATATAAAAAGAACGCCATCTCCATGGTAATTAACATCATAAATATACTTTTACTAAAATTTATTCACTTTAGTTGCTTACAATAAATAGCTTATTATAACAATCAATTATTATCATACATTTTGGAGGTACAGATTAAATGCACAAATCGAAGATAATACTGGAAATATGAATATCACTATATTTGGCAAAGCAGTACAAGCCTGATTAAAAGACAATGCTCCACATTGACAATTGATCAAGCCTTCACTGATTCATTCATCATACCACCAATCATTGATCAACTAAGAGAACAAACAAAAATCTTTCAAATTTATTTTCAACAAAAAGGCCCACAAATGAATACAATTATTACAAAAACATTTGAAGATACTCGGCCTCCAATACCATCAGCACAAATGTTAGTCATTACATCAACAGTTGTGCAGACACTAGATCCAAAAAAAATCAACAACAAGGTAAAAAAGATCTATCATTTTACATCCAATATTTATTACTTTAAATATATATATCTAAACCATGTTTTATCATTTCAGTCCTTATTCAAAACCACCAAATACTCAAAAACCGCACACATCAACTGTAAAACTAATAGATCCATACACACCAGATCCAAAAAAAAGTAATTACAAGGTAAGATGTATTCACTATTTTACATTATCCATTAACAAAAAACGACGTCTATAATTTTAAATATATATCTATACAAACTTTTATCATCTCAGGTCTCAATCAAAAGAAGCAGAACTTTCCACAAAACTTCAAAAAATCAGGTAATACAACTACCTCTAAATAAGTTAATTTATATAACATATACAGAAAACATTTTCAGCATTCTTAATAACAAATATTAATTCCTTCAAAATTGTCATTTTACAGCTAAAAACCGGAACAGAAAAAGCACAAATACATTGTAAAAAAGTGCTTATGCTAATATTATATAAACATGCTCATATATAAATATCTATACATAAATTAATTATATACAATTAAAACTACCAACTTCTTATATAACTCATTGCTGTTACCTGCTGCATTGTAACGTACTAGTATGGTACTAAAGTGGTTTTTGCCGGGAAAAAAGTCGAGAATTGGATATTGGAAAAAGGTAAATGTCAAGAATGGGATTCGAACCCATGCCCTTTCGGACCAGTACCTGAAACTGGCGCCTTAGACCAACTCGGCCATCTTGACGTTGATTTCAAATCTTTAAAACTTTTTATTTATCTCGTATTATTACTTTCACGCCAACTAGTTTTGTCTTGAAAGCCACTGGGTGGGAGTTAGTTAACGTTGATCATGATTAACACCTTACATTATGCCTCCCTTTCATGCAAAGCAAGTGATTAGCTAGTTGAAAAATAGGATCCCTAATTTAAAAACAAAAGTATGTTATACTTCATGTGTTGGTAAAGTTTAATAATTTCCTCTTCAAATGTGAAATTTCCTTATTCTATTTTTTATTTTTAAAGCCATGACATGTGTGGTAGTGAGAAATTGTAGCTTAGCCTGTTAGCCATATAATGCCGAATAATGTATATTTCAAATTTCAAAGCCCGCTTCTTTTATAGATTCGAATTACTGTTCAATTTTTTTGCTATAGTATTTCTCTTATTTAAATTTTTGTTTAAATTTTTTTTGTTCAAATTTATAAACCAAATGGGTCAAAAATATAATCGCATGTTGATGAGTTGAATATCTGCCACCAAAGGCCAAAGCTATATAACGTAGTTTATGGGACATGCAGTCTCTTTTTCATATTAGTTAAACCCAGTAAAAATATTATCTCCAGTTCACATGGACAATTTTATTGGACTAAATTACGGTAGAAACTCATTTTAACTCATATAATATACCAATCATATTGGGCACGTGTATGATGATAGATGCGCAAAGCACCATGTTTTCACAAACAATAACAAAGAAGATAAAACAGCGGAGAAAAGTGGTTCTTTTTGCACATATTTGGATAAGGTATAAGCTAGTTTGTTGCTGCCAACTGTGCCACATACATTAACGAAATACATATCTCTGTGTTTTTTATTTGTCTCTTGCCTCACTCGGCCGTCTTAAGTTAGGTATGCAATTATTTATGTTGTTTGCAAGTTTAAGGCCATGAATTAAGGAGTTGTAACTCTCAAAGTTTGTTACGTTTGATTAGGTTCATACCATAAAACTTTGGCTTCTTTTTAAATCCAGATTGTTAACTATATACGATGACATCATAAAAAAAAAATGCTATGTCCAACTTAGCCTCTGAATGCCGAGTAGAACAAATTGTCTTTCTTAGACCCCCGTTCATTTCACCGACTCGAGTTCAGAATTTGAGTTTTATTACACTAAAAAACTCTCAGAAACAGTCATATCTAACTTTTTTACTACAATAAAAAGTTCTCACATAAAATTACATATCAACTCAAATCAACGAATTAAACAGGGTGAGCATATGAAAGACTATATAATTAAGGACGGTATTTCAGAGTTTAAAATAAGAATGGGCCGGCATTCAAACTAAATTTGTGGATCCAGTTTCGTGGGGACAAGCCCACTTGAGCGGTGGATCAAATCATTAAATAGCCCAAAACTAAAACAAACCACATGAATCATATAGTTCTACTACGTATCATCAGCTTACTAAGGTCTACGGGACTCCGGACGGTTCAGAACAACTAGATTGACTCTAAAATTAGCCAGTTATTTCTTCATAGAAATTAACTTGGAAGTTAGATCATAGGACATAGATTTTTCTGATATCACAATCAACAAGCTCCCTCTGTTGGTATAGTAAACAAATGGTTTCTACTTCGTCTTCCTCATGTTCTGCATTTGGTTAGGATTATTACTTATGGAAAGAATAATATTGTTGAGTAATACGCAAGGTTTGATCTTGTAGTGTCAAATTAAGTATCTGAAAAAATAATAATAAAATAAAATAAAATAAAATAAACGTTTGCTACTTATGATTGAATTGGACAAGTCAACCGGGTGGTTCACATGGCTTCAGACTATTACCATATGGTATTAGAACATTTTCAATGCAGTGTCAAATTATTTTATTGTGTCAGTGTAAACCGCCCTATAACTATAACATATCAAATATATCACTTTCGGCTTTTTATGTCAAATATGATATTAACATTGACATTGACATTTACATTGGAGATAGTAATAGTCTGATAATTATATATCTCATGTATTTGTATGAGATTAATAATCCTCTTAAACAAGAATTATTCCGAGGACAAGAAATATTAGTTTGAGTGTTCAAGTTGACATAAAACAAAAGACTGGGATAATAATTTATATAAAGCTCACCACCCCCCCTTATCTTGTCCTCCAATACCAAACACTCAAAAGTTGGATTTGTGGAGGCACTAATTTTAATGCCAAAATGACTTAGTGTTGTACGCTTGTTCAGCATTTGGGATTTGAATACATGACTGTAAAGTTAGCTAGGATATATAGGTTGATCACAAGCACCTTGTAGAAAAGCCAAAAAAAGGTAAAGAGAGTCAACTTCCTTGATCCCATCCCCCCACCACTTCTCTCTCTGTTTTTTTTTTTTTTTTTTTTTTTTTTTTTTTTTTTTTTTTTTTTTTTTTTTTTTTTTTTTTGCGCTTTCCTTTTCACTTTTTAACCTTTTGGGGCTATATTAGATATTCGAGTCTCTTTCCCACCTGAAAATACCAAAGAATAACATAAAAAGCAGGGAAAAAAAAGGCAGTAATGACATCAACATCCAAAATGGTCTCTCTTTCAGGGTTCTCTATTATGCAACAACGTTCAAATACATACACTCAAGGGTATCTTCCGTTTATCATGCTGCTAAAAGCATGCTTTGCCTGGTCTCCCACTCCAATATCCCTATATATATAGAGAGAGAGAGAGAGAGTTTTCAACTCTTCAATTAAGAAAATGGGTGTTTTTGAAATCTTCAAAAAAAATGAGCAATATCCCTTAAATGATGGAACATAGATTGAATGTGATTAGATGGGAAGTGGCATCCCATGGAAGTTGTCAACAACTGTTTGATCAAACAGAACTTGCTCTAAATGTCTTATTCCATGACTTGGATGTATAAAGGAGATCCGAACTCATCCAATTCAGCGGAAGAAAATGGGGGTCGCACGATAATGATGTGAATAAAGTAAGCTACAACACATGAATGGACAGCACGAATATATATAATTAGTCAGATCTCTAATACCTTGAGAGAATTTTGTGGCAAGCTTTAAAAAACAAAAACACGTAATAATTTAACTGATAAAAATATGACATTTTAAAATGTACCTATCTATAGTAGTATAGTTTTTAATTTTCTTTAAAAAAAAATTAAATAAAATAACTTAGATTTCTAAAAACTCGTCACTACTCTATCTCTTTCCTCCTTTCTTTTTTTTTTTCTCCTTTTCTTGTTATTCTCCGGTAGAGTGACATGAGCTTGGGATATTATTCTTTTTTTTTTTTTTTTCCCTGAAAGGCTTGGACAATAATTTACCAAAAAAAAACACAAAACTTGTGGATAAAACTTTATTCAACACCAGAAACTGGAGCTACAATGCTTGATGAGAAATAATACAAGCAGAAACCAATTGTCTATCAAGAGATGTTGATTACTTCCTCACTACACAAAATCAGATGCTAGTATGTGGGAGAAAATAGCAAATTATTTATGAACAATAACTGAGACGAAACTAGTTGTTATGATATTACAAAATAGATGAAATTAATAACCATGTAGAGAGTACGAATTTGGAGCCAGTAGCAATCCTAGTACTAGTCAAATGGTTGTTTATATCATTTTTTTTTCTTGTCCTTTTTTTTTTTGTTCTTTTTGCCTTATTCTGGATGAACCGATAGGTCCTGTAGTTTACTTGCCAAAACAGGCAACTTCCAGCCTATATATAACCAAAAACATATGCTATATGGGTTTTACTTGCACCATTCAATATAATGGCAAGCTTATATAAAACATTCCAATCAATTTCACCAATAAAAGAGAATAAAAAAAACTTCAAAAAAAAAAAAATACAAAAGTTACAACTTGTGGCATAAAATATTCTCAAAGACTAAGAATCAGAATATTTGATAGCTTATTCATGGGGACCCTAGATGGGCATCCCTTAATTGTTTCACACTAGTAACATCAACAATAACCTGAGATACAATCTGCCAAAAGACAAACCAAAATGATGGGACAAGGAAGAAAGAAAGTATTCCTGACTGGAAGCCACAACTTTTTCCAGACATTACAGATAAAAATGTAAGGGGGGAAAAAATCTTAAGTCTATTTTCTTTTTCTTTTTCTTTTTTTTTTTGGGTATCGCCGCCTCACCTCACCGGAGATGCATGATACACTTAAACTATATCCCGCAATCTGATTTTACATCTCACTCAAAAAGACCAAAACAAAAACCTAAAAAATGGAAAACTCAAAACTCATTCCTTAACCACAAAATCCAATGTAACTTCTATCTCTAACTTTAATTCTTCGAAAACACGCACTCCAGTTAGAACTTACTAAACAAATTTTCTTTTAACTGAAACATATTAATGAGGAGGGTGTGGAAAATTCACAATTCACCTGCTTCACCAGATTATCTCTCTCACCTACAACGCTGTCATGTCCATATGATCGTACTACGCAGCAATTCCTGAAACCAGTAGGAACAGAAGTTTGTAAGTATTACAAGATCCATAATTCAGAAGAATTGTAGTAAAAGCAACATTTCTTTTCCTTTTAAGACATATTCAAATTTTACAAATTACGACTTCCAATTCGCACTTGTACAGGAGTTATACACCCTTTCCTAGCAAAAATATGTGTTAAATAATTTAGAGGTGATGAAGCATTTAAGAAACAATTCTAAAGCGGTGATATTATCTCTCTTTGTAGATACCACCTAGTGATTACAGTATGTATTTAACGATCTGACCATAAGATCAATGAGACTGATTAAAGAGCACAAGATTAAGAAATGACACTCCAATCTTTGCCTCAATTAAACATGCATCCTATGTATTGTCTGTTATCCACATCAGATATCAAATCCTAATGGCAGCACATAGAAAAATATTAATCAGAAGAAAGGCCGTTCTTAATTAACCAATCCAAAGTGCTCTAAGTCTCTAACTAATAAACCTATCCTTAAGTGCTCAACCTTTGCCAGGTCCTTGTAAGTGTCTTGTATTGCCGAAATATAAGAGACCACGCAAGGTCCTAGGAACAGTTCATTTAAGTTCATTCAATCCAAAATGGTTTAGTCCAACTTTTAAATAATGCGCAGAATATGTGGAAGAGAGAAAGAAACCAACACGTTTAATCCAATGTTTATGCTTTATATATATACATATATATATATATATATATATTTGCAGAGCAAAAAATAAGGTCAGTTCAAACTTCTTAAATTTCTATAATTTTATTAGATTATGGCCTTGACTAAGTGGATAGATAGTAGTACATAGCCCAGAATCATATAAGAAAACACACATAAGTGATAAGTACAAAAAGAAAAACCCCCATGAAAATGTGTGCACTGCCTATGGCCATTTACTCATACTCAAAGAAAAAGTCTTCTAGATGAGTCAATATTCGGTCAGATAAGGATTAGACTTTAAGGCAGGTGAAAAATATGTAAGATCGGCACACAAAATAACCAAAGCTAAAGAGAGGGAAGTGATGCAGGGCACGCAAGATGAACACTAAAACAAAATAAACAGGAACTCAATTAACAAAAGATAGGGGAAAAAAAAAAGTCCTGCGAATGATTTTGTTGAAATTGTCAGAATTTGAGATGTGACAACTGGCTACATATAATGTGTATCAATTGAATATGATAAAACTAGACAACATTTGGCTTTTATCTTTAAGAAACGAGTAAAGAATAACAAAAACGAATGCACCTCTAATATGTTACATTATAAAAATCCGTCAATTATAACAAAAGTCATCTATATTTCTTTAAATCATAAAGCTCTAAGTGCTAAGTTTAGTGATAAATTGTCAAATACGAGAGATGACAATATAGATCTTTCAGATATCACACACATATACATAAAGACGAACGAATCACAGGAATATACATGTGTGTGCACATAAATGCAAATACGTGGAAATCACTCACTGCAAACTGCTAATCAAAAGTCTTGAACGAGTGAGAAACACAAGGCCAGACTCCAATATCTGTTAGGAAAGTATGAGTTTACAAACTAAAATTTAGGAGTTTACAAACTAAAACTTACTAAATGGGAACTCCTCCAAAAATAGTGCTATAATGCCCGTCCTTCATGAAAAAAGGGATCTTCCTCCATTTGGGCGTTTACACTTCCTAGTCCAACCAAAAAAACAGAAGCTTTTGGAAAATAGAAGGATGAAAAGATGAAGCAGCCTAACAAACCAGCCATCCATATGGAGGAAAGTTTGAAGATCACATACAAAAGCTAAATGACTATAAAGTGAACATGCATATGTGAAACTCATGTAGCTATCAGATTCATTATTGATGCATCCAGAAAAAGACCAAGAAATGAAGGGAGAAAACTGTGAGTGTTGCATGGGTATGTCCCTATACCGTGCGCCATATAAACATGCAAAGACACATATAGGAAAAACAAAAAGAAGGGTAAAGAAAAGAACAGCAAATGCCATAAACTACCACAAACAGGAAGCATTGTTGCCAACCATGCACACACGTATATAGATACAGGGAAGCTATTTCCACAATTTCTAAAGAACAGCAGTAAACCAGCCTAATCAAGAACTGCACCTCAAACACAAGATGCCTAACATATTGAAAGCAAAAACCTCTACTAAAATGATTTGCTTGTGGAGATATCTGTGAATGTGCATTGGAGAATACAACATTCAAGACCTAATAGTAAGAGATTGGAAAAGAATAAGAAACTATTCCACATTACCATTGCAGACAACCGAGAAGATGTAGTAAACGAAAAGGATAGGAGTAAGAAACTATTCCACATTACTATTGCAGATAACTGCGAAGATGTAGTTTAGATCTATTTAGGATTTGTTAGCAACTGTGTAATATTAGATTCGTATGGAAATTCATAATGGCAATTCAAATAAAATTACTTTGATCAAATAAAATTACTTTGATCAAATAAAATCCATAAAATATTAACAGAGTACCAACAGGAAACAATTGAATAGTTCTTACCTCTATTCGACTGTCTCTTGTTAACATTGTAACTGCCAACATAACCGGGTGCATTATTAGCAGAACCATCTGAAGCTGCATTTTCAAACTCATAAGCAAAACGGCCAGCACCCTCTCGCTCAGAATTCGATCGCCAAGTGGGGTCCCCATAAACTGAACTACCATATAAGTCAGAAAAGGCCCCATCCAAACCTCCATTTGACCCAGAAAATGAAGATGTAGAGACTGCACTTGTTCCACTGTTTCTAGCATACCCTACTGTTCCAAGACCATAACTACTATCACCAGCTCCATAACCAAAATTCCCGTTGTTGTTAGAAACATTGCTTCCACCACCTTGTGCCGAAATAGATGAAGACCCCCAATTGACACCAGCATTACTATAATTGTTTCCACCAAGGCTCCCACTTCCTGACCCCATGTATGCATTGGAACCCGTAGAGTTCGTTCCATAATTAAGTCCCCCATTTCCCCACAAATTACGAGTCACAGAGCTAAAGAAGGAATTGTTTCCTCCATTACCACCATCATACCCGATAGGAGCAGGAAATCTGCTCGAATTGTTCACATAGTAGGGGTTCAATCCCCTCCCATAGCTGAGACTATTATTGAAATTTGCAGTCCCTCCGAAACTGGTGCTTAAACCCGGCTCAAAATTCATTCCCATTCCATAACCAGAACCAAACGAAGTAAAGCCACTTCGGCCACCAGCAACTGGACTGAATCTACCAAGTCCAAAACCTCCAACTGTACTTGGAGTATATCCTTGAGTGTAGCCATTAAGGAAGCTATTGCTGACCCTACTTAGACCGTAGTTATATCCACCAAGTGGGCTGCGACTTGGACCTGGTGATAACTCCTTCGGAACTGCTCGCTTGACCTCAACCATCTTACCATTTAGTTCATGAAATGTCTTGAGCAAAACCTTGTCAACTGCTTCTTCCGAATCATAGGTGATGAATCCAAACCCTCTAGGTCTCTGTGTGTTGTGATCATACATCACAACTACATCTGTGATTGTCCCAAACTGTTCAAAATACTTCTTGAAGTCACTCTCCGTAACAGTAGACGCTAAACCTCCCACAAAAATCTTTCTCGTGCGGCCTGGACCGGGAGAACCCTGAATGCTGCTACTGGTTCTACTCAAAATGCTCTGTTCATCTCTAGGAACGGCCTTTTTCGCCTCTACCTGTAGATAGGACAACCAAACTATGAAAACCGATGTCAAAAGATAAATTGCTGGAAAATCATTTTATCACATAAGAGAATAATCCTAAAACTTAATGAAATCTATACCAAAGAAAGGAAAACAAATTTTACTCCCAGCTCATTGCGAAACTTAGTTGAATACAGAATTTTGAGAATTACAGGTTTGGAATTTTAACTCCAGTAAGGAAATGCATTTTCCTTTTTACTTTGAGCAATTCAAGTATGCCAATAATAACACAATGCATGATCATAGAGTGAATCAGGAGATATGATTTAGCTCAAAACCTACCATCCGCCCATCAATGTTGTGCTTCTCCATTATGACTCTCTCTGCAACGGACGGATCAGCAAAAACCACGAAACCGAAACCACGAGCGCGGCCTGTGGTCCGATCCTTCATGATAACTGCTTCCACAACTTCCCCATAAGCACTGAAATACTCTTTGAGTCTCTCCTCACTTGTGTCCCAAGATATTCCACCGATGAACAGTTTGCCATTATCAGATTGCATCTTGTCTACAAACCAAACCACTTCAATCAATCAAAACTCAAGAAAATTCGAAAATGTAAATCGAACCAAAACTTATCTCAAAAGAAAACAACAAAAAACATTCATTTAGTGATGGATCCAATCCTATACACAGATTTTTGCAATTTATTCATATCAATTCAATCCATTGTAGTATGATTACATTTAAGAATAAGAAACCAATGAAATCTTAGAGTAAAGACCGTCCCTTTTTATATTCATTTTCCCTGAAAATTCTCTCCAACATCACAATCAAATGCGGATGAACAAGATATCTACAGAACAAAGAAAATGAATACCTTATTTTCCAATAGCAATGGCAAAGCCCACAAATTGTAATCCGATGTGAAACAGGCAATTTTCCGATTCAATTTATCGAGATAAGATCCCTCGCCGATCAAAAAATCAAGCCCAGAATCAATCACGCCTGAGAAAAAAGACCAAACAAAAAATAGAGCGAATTAATCCGAGATCCAAAACCCAACACCAATTTCACAAAAGATCAAAAACCCAAATCAGGATTCTCATCAGACCCACCGATTAACAAAACCCAGATGCGAAATCTAGCAAAGAAGTAAGATCTGAGAGGAGGCACTTTGAGAATAAGAAACAGTGGTGGGCATGTTTCGTTCAACCTCCTCTATTTGGATGCCTTTTTTTTTTCAATTCTTTTGCTTTCTTTTTGTTCTTTCAATTGTATTAATTTGATTACCAAATGCGAATTCAGTTACCAAACGGACTGGAAGGCATGGAAATGTATCTTCTAGAGAGAGAGGTAGAGAACTTCTAGAGAGAGAAAGAGAAGGTTTGGGGCTCTCTGGTGTAAGGAATTTATAGAGAGTCTGGAAATGGAAGAAGAAGATTTTCTCTTATTTTCTGTTTTTTTTAATATATATATATATATATATATATATACAAAAATGTATTATTTGAGTATGTATAAAAAAATTAAGGAAATACATTTGCATTATCAGTCCAAAATAAATAATAATAATAATACTAAAGAAATGGGAAATGGAGAATAATGGAAGATGTTTTTTTTTTTTTTTTCCTGATGTGATAAATAGGAAGGATTGCTTGTCCTCCCATTTCATTTCCTTTATACTTATTTTGGGGGAAAAAAAAAATTTTATCAAACAAAATTTGAATGAAGGTTCATGGTTTTTATGTATAGACGCGTGCATGGAATTTTACACATTGAAAGTGGACCCCTCACAAAGAAATAGCAACGGATCTTATGACTTTTTTATGGTCTATTTTGATCATGGATGAAACTGGCTAGTGATGCATTGTATTGCATGGCTTGGTGATTCTATACTATGTCTTCTAGAATTTTTGTATTTTTGTTTTATAGAGCTAGATTAGCTTCTCTTGACTTTTGTTCTTCGCATGTACAAGTTTGGTGACCCATTTATGTGAAAACATATCTTCATGAAATGTATTTTTGTCTTTTCGATTATCCATATGAACTCTTTTCTCAAGTGTGTGGAGTTCTAATAAAATGGTTCAATGCCTTAACATTGTTAATTTCTATTTTATATGGAAGTAAGCAAATATTCAAATTTATGATCAAGAGTAACCCTCAAGTTGATTCTTCATATATTAAACTCTTGTGACAAACTATTAAAAATAAGTCCCATTCTTAAATTTTAAAAAAATATATGCTAAAAATAAGGGCCTGTTTGTTTGCGTTTTCGTTTTTCACGATTTTCAAAGCAAAAAAATGAAAACGGGTGTTAAAAACGTGTTTGGTGCAATTTTTTTTAAAAAACAAAACCAAAAACATTTTTATCTTTTTGTGGAAATCAGAAAACGAAAAAAATGTGTTTTCATTTTCTCGTTTTCGTTTTCTGTTTTCTGAAAAACGAATTTCACTTTTTTTTTTCTTTTTCATTTTCTACCCTCTTTTCTGAAACCGTTTTTGTATTATATATGTTTATTTAATATATTTATTTAATATATTATTATTTAATATATTTAATAATATTATTTATATAATATATTATTATTTAATATATTTAATAATGTTATTTATTTAATATATTATTATTTAATATATTTAATAATGTTATTTATTTAATATATTATTAT